>NC_037675.1:45098811-45343977 GCF_003255815.1 Theropithecus gelada | reverse complement strand
TTTTCTTTTTTTTTTTTTTTTTTTTTTTTTTTTTTTTGAGACGGAGTCTCACTGTGTCTCCCAGGCTGGAGTGCAGTGGCGCGATCTCGGCTCACTGCAAGCTCCGCCCCCCGGGATCACGCCATTCTCCCGCCTCAGCCTCCCAAGTAGCTGGGACTACAGGCGCCCGCTACCGCGCCCGGCTAGGTTTTTGTATTTTTAGTAGAGACGGGGTTTCACCATGTTAGCCAGGATAGTCGGATAATTCTTTTATGGGAAAGGAAGGAGGTGACTGTGGCTTAAAAAGGGTGACAAAAGGTATCCTTGTAAAGGAACTGTTCTGTATCTTGAACGTGGTAGCGATCACATGAATTGGCACATAGGGTACAATTGCATCTAAGCAAATATATTCACACACATAAATGAATGTAAAACTGGTGAATGTGAATAATGTAAGTGCCAATTTTTTGGCTGTGCTTTTACTATAGTTATGCAAGATGTTACTGTGAAAGAAAACTGAGTGTAGGGTACACAGGCTCTCATTATATCATTACATATACCTGTATTTTAATCTATAATTATTTTAAAATAAAGTAAAATGTTTAAAAAATAATCTTCCCAGATATCCATCAATATTTGTATTGCTTGTATGAAATCAGCAGTATCTTTTTATTACAGAGATTGCATTTTTTCACAGATATATTAGTTGTGTTCAGTGCAAATGAATTATTAATCTCTAAGGATAAATCCTCACTACTTTATTTAAGTCTAGTTAAATTTCTTATAGTTTCTATATCTTGCTGGATCTAGTGGCTAATTACTTATCTAAATACTTGTATAGCAAAAGAGCAATAAAGACCTTTTACGTGAAACATATATTTTAAATATAGGATTTCATTTTAAAAAGTAAAATTAATTCTTTTAGTTGTGCTCCCATCTCAATGTCTATTTCTTCTTCTTCTCCTTTTCTGGATCTTCCATTTTTCCTGACCTGTACATGTTGGCTAGTCAAAGGTGTTGCTCTTTTGTTTCTTTCTCTTCTTCATTCGCTTTGTTAAGAACTGTGAAGGTTCTGAACTTCTACTTTACTTGAAAGCTAATAGTTACCCTGCCATAGTTCTGTAGATGCTGCCAGAAGATGCTGGCAGAGGCTCCTCAGTCAGAGACAAAAAACTTTATTGTTCAAGCCACAACAGGTAGCATGAGCTTCATGTTTACATTATTTTCATTATTTCCCCCAAGACCCACAGAGATGATGTGAAGTGATTGATGGATGCTATGGCACAAATCTGCCTTTTAAAATTAAAGATATTGATGCATATATAAGAATTACATATATTTATGGGGTACATATTTTGATACAAATATTCAATGTATAATGATTAAATCTGAGTAGTAGGAACATCCATCCCCTCAAACATTTATCATTACTTTGCATTGGGAACATTCAAAATCTACTTCTCTGGCTATTTTGAATTATTCAATAGTTGTCCTATTGTGCTACTACGTAATATAGCTTATTCTTTTTATCTAACTGTAATTTGTACCCATTAATAAAGTCTTCTTCTTCTCCCCACCACTACCCTCCCCCGCCTCGGAAAATCACCTTGCTGTTCACTTCCTCCATGAGATCAATTCTTTAGCTGTCACATATGAATGAAAGCATGAACCACTTATATTTCTGTGCCTGGCATTTGCACTTAACATAATGTCTTCTAGTTCCTTCCATGTTGTTGCAAATGACAGGATTTCATTCTTTTTCATGGTGGAATGACATTTCATTGTGTATGTATACCACATTTTCTTTATCCATTCATCGTTTGATGGACACTTAGGTTGATTTCCTATCTGAGTTATTGTGAACAGTGCTGCAATAAACATAGGAGTGACATACTGGTTTGTTTTTGGGGGGGATATATACCCAGCAGTGGAATTGCTGACTTACATGGTAGTTCTGTAATTTTTTTTAGGAACATACTGATATGGTTTGGCTATGTTCTCCCCCAAATCTCGTCTTGAATTCTGGCTCCCATAATCCCCATGTACTGTGGAAAGAAACCAGTGGGAAGCAAGTGAATTATGGGGGTGTTTTATTGCCAAGCTGTTCTCACGATAGTGAATAAGTTTCACAAGATCTGATGGTTTTATAAAGGGTAGTTCCCCTGCACACACTCTCTTGTCTGCCGCCACATAAGACGTGCCTTTGTTCCTCCTTAACTTTTCTTCCCTTTCCACTACGATTGTGAAGCCTCCCCAGTCATGTGGAACTGTGAGTCTACTCCTTTTCTTTACAAATTACCCAGTTTCAGGTATTTCTTCATAACAGTATGAGAACAGACTAATACACATACATACTGTTTTTAATAGTAGCTGTACTAGTTTACATTCCCACCAACAGTGTGTAAGTGTTCAATTTTCTCTGTATTCTCACTAACATTGCTATATTCTTTCTTTTTGATAATAGTCATTTTAGCTGGGGTTAGTTGATATCTCACTGTGGTTTTGAATTGCATTTCTCTGATGATCAGTGATGTTGAGCACTTTCTCATATCCCTGGTAGCTTCACAATAACAATTCTCCACAAAGTGGATATAGAAAGAACATACCTCAACACAATAAAGAGAATCTATAACAAACCCACAGCTAACATTACATTGAATAGGGAAAAATTGACAGCCTTTCCTTGAAGATCTGGAACAGACAAAAATACCCGTTTTCATCACTTTTATTTAACAAAATACTAAAAATCATAGCAAGAGCAATTAGGTAAGAGAAATAAATAAAGGGTATCTAAATTGAAGAGGAAGTAATCAAATTGTTCTTGTCTGCAGAAAATATGATCTTATATTTAGAAAAACAACCAAAAACTATTTAAACTAGTAAATGAATACAGTAAAATTGCAGGATACAAACTCAACATATGAAAATCAGTAGCATTTATATGTGCCAATAACAAACAGTCTGAAAAAGAAATCAAGAAAGCAATGTCACTTACAATAGGCACAAAAAATAAGAGTAAACTTAATCAAAGAAGTAAAAGATCTCTACAATAAATAGTACAAAACATTTATGAAAGAAATTGAAGAGAACACAAAAAAAGGGAAAGATATTCCATGTTCATAGATTGGGAGAATCAATTTTGTTAAAATGTTCATGTTACCCAAAATGATCTGTGGATTCAATGCAATCTCTATTAAAATGCTAATGGCAGTATCACCCTAATACCAAAACCAGGAAGGGACACAATAAAAAAGAAAACTACAGGCCAATATCCCAGATGAACATAGATGTAAAAATCCTCACCAAAATACTAGCTAACTGAATCCAAAAGCACATTAAAAAGATAATACATCGAGTGAGTGTATTTCATCCAAGGAATACAGGGATGCTTTAACATATATGAGTAAGTAAATATGATATATCACATAAAATTCAAAACAAAAACAATGTGATAATCTCAATAGACACAGAAGAAAAGTCATTTGATGAAATCTAGCATCCCTTTATGATAAAAACCCCCAACAAATAGGCATAGAAAAGACTTACCTCAAAGTAATAGAAGCTGTATATGAAAAACCCACAGCCAATATCATTCTGAATGGGAACAAGTTGAAAGCATTCCCCCTGAGAACTGGAAGAAAACATGGATGCCCACTTTCACCACCTCTATTCAACACAGTATTGGAAGGCCTAGCCAGAGCACTCAGACAAGAGAAAGAAATAAAGGACATTCAAATTGGAAATGAGGAAGTCAAACTGTCACTGTTCATGAGTAATATGATTGTATATGTAGAAAACCCTAAAGACTCATCAAAAAAACTCCTAGATCTGATACATGAATTCAGTAAAGTCTCAGGTTATGAAATCAATGTATGCAAATCAGTAGCACTGCTATACACAAGCAATGACCAAGCTAAGAATCAAGAACTCAATCCCTTTTACAGCAGCTTCAAAAAATAATATTGATAATAAATAAAGTACCTAGGAACATACTTATCCAAGTAGGTTAAAGATCTCTACAAGGAAAATGAGAAAACATAACTGGAAAAAAAATAGATTACACAAACCAATGAAAACATGCTCATGTATGGGAAGAATCAATATTGTGAAAATGACCGTACTACACAAAGCAATGTACCGATTCAATGAAATTCTCATAAAAATACTCACAGAACTAGAAATACTAATCTTCAAATTCATATGGAACCAGAAAAGAGCCCTTATAGCTAACACAATAGTAAGCAAAAAGAACAAATCTGGAGGCATCACATTATCTAACTTCAAATTATACTACAAGGCTGTAGTTACCAAAACAGCATGGTACTGATATAAAAATATACATGTAGGCCAATGGAAAAGAATAGAGAACTTAGAAATAAAGCCAAATACAGCCAACTGATCTTCGACTAAACAAACAATAATATAAATTAGGGACAGAACACCCTATTTAATAAATGCTTCGGGGTAAGTCACATCTAGAGGAATAAATTCTCACCTTATAGAAAATTCAACTCAAGATGAATCAAAGACTTAAATCTAAGACCTGAACCCATAAAAATTCTAGAAGGTAACATCAGAAAAACTCTTCTGGATATTGGCTTAGGCAAAGAATCCATGACTAAGACCCCAAAAGCTAATGCAACAAAAACAACAATAAATGAAACCTAATTAAACTAAAAAGCTCCTATACAGAAAAAAAGATCCACAGAGTAAACAGACAAATAATTGAATGGGAGAAAATATTTGCAAACTATGCATCTGACAAAGGATGAGTATTCAGAATCTACAAGGAACTCAATCAAATCAGCAAGAGAAACGAATCCCATCACAAAGTGGGCAAAAGACATGAATAGACTATTCTCAAAAGAAGACATAAAAATGGCAAGAAACATATGAAAAAATTTTCAACATAAGTTATCATCAGGGAACTGCAAAATAAAATGAAAATGATACCACCTTACTCCTACAAGAATGGCTATAAATAAAAAGTCAAAAAAAACAATAGCTATTGGCATGAATGTGGTAAAAAGGGAACACTTTTACACTGTTGGTGGAAATGTAAATTAATACAACCACTTGGGAGCTGAGATCCGGCCACTGCACTCCAGCCTGGGTGACAGAGCCAGACTCTGTCTCAAAAAAAAAAAAAAAAAAAAAAAAAAAAAAAAAAAAAAAAAAAAAAAATACAACCACTTGGAAAACAGTATGGAGATTTCTTTAAAAAACTAAAAGTAAAACTATAATTTGATCCAGCAATCCCACTATTGGGTATCTACCCAAAGGAAAATAAGTCCTTATATAAAATGTCATTATTAAAAGAAGTCATGCAAAACAGACATGCACATGCATGTTTATAGCAGCCCAATTTGCAATTGTAAAGACATGGGACGAACTTAAGTGCCCATCGACCAACAAGTGGTTTAGAAAATGTAGTATATATACACCATGGAATATTACTTACTTATTAAAAGGAATGAAATCATGTATTTTGCAGCAATTTGGATGGAACTTCATTTATTCTAAATGAAGTAACTCAAAAATGAAAAACCAAATATTATATATTCTCATTTAAAAGTGATAGCTAAGCTCTGAGGATGCAAAGGCATAACAGTGATATAATGGACTTTGGGGACTTGCAGGGAAAGGTTGAAAGGCAAGTAAGGGATAAAAGACTACATATTGATTATAATGTACACTGCTTGGGTGATGGGTGCACCAAAATCTCAGAAATCAGCACTAAAGAACTTATCCATGCAACCAAAAACCACCTGTGCCCCAACAACTATTGAAAATTAAAAAAAAAAAAAAAAAATCCACTGCTAACTGCTGTTAATAGAAGGGTATATTCAGGGAAACTTGAATCAATGCTCCTGGGTTACAATCCTCAAGGTTGGCCCAAATAAACTCTGTACTTTTATTTAAAAAAAGAAAAGAAAAGGAAACATGAATTCCATTCTTCACAGAAACATAAAAACACAATCTTAAAATTAATAACTAAAGCAATTCTTAGCAAAAAGAAAATGGCTGGCCGGGCGCGGTGGCTCAAGCCTGTAATCCCAGCGCTTTGGGAGGCCGAGACGGGCGGATCACGAGGTCAGGAGATCAAGACCATCCTGGCTAACACGGTGAAACCCCGTCTCTACTAAAAATACAAGAAAATTAGCCGGGCGAGGTGGCGGGCGCCTGTAGTCCCAGCTACTCGGGAGGCTGAGGCAGGAGAATGGCGTGAACCCGGGGGGGCGGAGCTTTCAGTGAGCCGAGATCACGCCACTGCACTCCAGCCTGGGGCACAGAGCAAGACTCCGTCTCAAAAAAAAAAATAAAAAAAAAGAAAATGGCTAAAGGAATCAAATTACCAAACTTTAAATTATACTACTAAGCTATTGTAACTGAAACAGTGTGGTACCAGTATAAAAACAAACACACAGAACAATGGAACAGAATAGAGAACTCAGAAATTAATCCAAGCACTTACTTTTAACAAATGCACCAAAAAAATACATTAGGGGAAAAACAAAACACAAAACAGTCTATTCAATAAATGGTGCTGGGAAAACAATAACCATATTCAGAAGAATAAAACTGAGTCATTTTTTAAAATGGCTACTAGCAAATCTGCTTAGTCTTTGCACTGCAAGAAGTAATTATCATTATTAACCTAGTCAGGAAACAAATCTAACCTCCTATCTGGGTACACACAAGATCTTTATTGCCTAAGGCAATTTGCTATGCAAATACCTTTGAAAAGATAGTCACAAACAAAAAATTCAGACATGCCATGGAGAATTCTTTCCCAACACATTGTCTTCCATGGTTTTCAATATCATCATTATGTGAATGATTCAAAATTGATTACCCTAATACTAACTCCTCTTCAAAATTTATGTAAAATTCAAAAAGTCCTTAAATATCTTTTAAGAACTACAAGGACCCTTTCCTAACACCATATACAAAAATCAACTGAAGGTAGGTTAAAGATATAAATGTAAAACCCAAACTATAAAAAACCTTAAATATAACTAGGCAATACCATTCTGGACATAGGAATGAGCAAATATTTTATAACACAGGCGCCAAAAGCAATTGCAACAAAAGCATAAATTGACAAATGAGATCTAATTAAACTAAAGGGCTTCCACACAACAAAAGAAACAATCAGCAGACTAAACAGACAACCTACAGAATGGGAGAAAAGTTTTGCAAACTATGCATCAAACAAAGGTCTAATAGCCAGAACATATAAGAAACTTTAATGAATTTATAAGAAAAGAAATTCCATTAAAAACTGTGCAAAGACATGGACACTTTTCAACAGAAGACATACATGCAGCCAACAAGCACATGAAAATCGTTCAACCTCACTGATCATTAGAGAAATACAAATCAAAACCACAATGAAATGCCATCTCACACTAGTGAGAATTGGTATTACTAAAAGTTAAAAAAATAACAGGTGCTGGTGAGGTTGTTGAGAAAAGAGAATGTTTATACGTTGTTGGTGGGAGTGTAAATTAGTTCAACCATTGTGAAAAACAGTGAAGGAATTTCTCAAAGACTTAAAAACAGAACTGCCGTCGGATTCAGGAATCCCATTACTGGGTACATACGCAAAGGAATAGAAATCATTCTAGCACAAAGACATATGCACATAAATATTCACTGTAGTACTATTCACAATAGCAAAGACATGGAATCAACCTAAATGCCCATCAATGATAAACTAGATAAAGAAAATGTGGTACATATACACCAAGGAATACTATGCAATCATAAAGAAAAGATTGTGTCCTTTGCAGGAACATGGATGGAGTTGGAGGTCGTTATTCTTAACAAAATAACACAGGAACAGAAAACCAAATGCGGCTAAATGATGCAAACACATGGACACATAGTGAGGACAACATGCTCCAGGGCCTGTTGGAGGGAGGAGGCTGAGAGAAGGGAAGAGATCAGGAAAAATAATTAGTAGGTTCTAGGCTTAATACTTGTCTTATAAGATAATCTGTACAACAAATCTCCATGACACAAGTTTATCCATATAACAAATCTACACATGTAGCCCTGAACTTAAAAGTTTTTTAAAAAAGAAGAACTGCAAACTGAATAATATCAAAACAGAAATATTGGACTTTCTTTCTGTCAAAAATCTCTTCCCTCCTCCTTTTTGTTTTCTCAATGAATATCATCTATAGCCACTCTTTCTGCTTTCTTTCTCTTTTTTTTTTTGAGACAGAATCTTGCTCTGTCACCCAGGCTGGAGAACAGTGATGCAATCTCAGCTCACTGCAACCTCTGCTTCCCAGGTTCAAGCAATTCTCGTGTTTCAGTCTCCTGAGTAACTGGAATTACAAGCATGCACCACCAAGCCTGGCTAATTTTTGTATTTTTAGTAGAGACGGGGTTTCACCATGTTGCCCAGGCTGGACTAGAAATCCTGACCTCAAGCGATCCGCCTGCCTTGGCCTTGCAAAGTGCTGGTATTACTGGCATGAGCCATGGTGCCTGTGTCTATTCTTTTTTCAAGTTCAAAATCAAGGAGTCATCCTTATGCCTTGCTTTCTTCAAATCTCATATGCACATTAGGAAATTATGTTGATTCTGCTCCCAAAACATATTCTGAGTTCAAACTAAGTTAAAGAGATCACGAGTACTACTACTACTACTACTACTACTACTACTACTACTACTACTACTATTTCCCTTGCAACTAGAGGACATCATGTAATATGTAAATAGAAGTATTGTGTGGGAATTCCATAAAGCCTATTTAAAGGGTACTTGACTGAGCAAGAAAGACAGCTTTTTTTTTTTTCCATTTATTTTTTAATCCTCTTTTCTCTTTCCTGAAATACACAATAGGATGCCTCACGTGTAGAAGTCACGTTAAGCCACTTGCAATACCAGGGACTGAAGAAAGCTGAGAACCTGACAACTCCACGTTTCAACTTGGAAAAAGATAGATAACTGTGGACAGCCCATCTGGAATTGTCTTCAATCTCATAAGCATGAGGAACTGACCAATCTCCAATTGTTTCCTCTCTCTGATTATACGAAATCAGCCAGTGAAGATAGAGTTTAGGACAGGGAATGATGGGACCATTAGCGATCTAAATTTCAGAACATTTAAGAGACTCCTACTCGTTGATAACTCACGTTCTGGTCTCGTATCAATGGTATTCCTTTATTCATTCACTAATTGCCAGAAGGATACGTATGCCTGATTTCTTCTCTATGGAGTCCCCTATGTCTAAAACCGAAGGAAGAGGCAGTGAGGCTTAGACCGTATTTCAGGAAAAAAAAAAAAAAGCCTTTTAAGTGACACAGCCAATGAAAATAATAAAGAAAAAAAAAGAAACTTACTGAGTGCTAAAAGTACTGAGTTTACTTTAGGGATTAGATACTAGTCTGAGCACATTGTACCACAAATATTCAGTTCAAATGCTTCTTTCTTTATTTATTTTCTTTTTCTTTTTCTTTTTTTTTTTTTTGGCTGAGTGTTGCTCTTGTTGCCCAGGCTGGAGTTCAGTAACAAGATCTTGGCTGACTGCAACCTCCACCTCCCAGGTTCAAGCAATTCTCCTGCCTCAGCCTCCTGAGTAGCTGGGATTACAGGTGCCTGCCACCACGCCCAGCTAATTTTTTGTATTTTTAGTAGAGACAGGCTTTCATCATGTTGGTCAGGCTGTTCTCAAACTCCTGACCTCAGGTGATCCACCTGCCTCGGCCTCCCAGAGTGCAGGAATTACAGGTGTGAGCCACTGCTCCCAGCCTCAAATGCTACTTTCTGTGGGAATGTTTCCCAGATAAAATACAAGGCCTCAATTAAATGCACCTTCCTAATTAAAGCCAAGCACATGCCACTATTATAATACTTAATGCTCTGTATTGTAATTAGGCTTTTAAATTGTATCTTTTTCAGTACACTCAAAGCCTCTTAAGGCAAGGCTTACATTTTATATTCCTAAATCTTGAGAGATAGTACTAAGCCTGGTACATATTATACACTTGATAAATATTTATTGAATAAATGAATCAATGAATAAATGAAAGAAAAAGAAGAAAGCATGAATTATTTGTTCTAAGATAGAATAGCACAGAAAAATTGTGAATTGTTTAAAGCTACACAATGATTGACTGATAGAAGAAAGACATTGATTATTGTTTGAGTAGTAAACCAGGATGCCTGTGCATTTTATGAAGTTCTGCCAAAGCCTTTGAAATAAGGTTATATAACATTGTCCCAGAATTCCAGGTTTCTACTCTGTAAAATTGGCAACATTTTAACTATGCAACAGGATTGTTATTAAAATAAATAAAAGGATAATGTTAAAGCTCTTAATGTATTATGTGATTTGCAGTAAGTGCATAAAAATATTTACATTTAAAACATTCATTTTAGCTTTAGGTTTTACAGTTAAGTTTATCTCCAGTTGATTTTTGTATATGGTGAAAGGAAGGAGCCTAGTTTCAATCCTCTGCATATGGCTACTCAGTTATCCTAGCAACATTTATTGGATAGGAAGTCCTTTCTCCATTGCTTGCTTTTGTTGACTTTGTTGATGCTCAGGTGATTATAGATGTGCAGCTTTATTTTCCTGTTTCATTGGTCTATGTTTCTGCTTTTGTACCAGTATCATGATGTTTTGGTTACTGTAGCCCTGTAGTATAGTTTGAAGTTGGGTAGTGTGATGCTTCTACCTTTATTCTTTTTGCTTAAGATCGGTTTGGTTATTTGGGCTCTTTTTTGGTTCCATATAAATTTTAGAATTTTTTTTTTCCTAATTCTGTGAAAAATGTCATTGGTAGTTTACTAGGAATAGCATTGAATCTGTAAATTCCTTTGGGCAGTATGGCCATTTTATTGATGCTTATTCTTCCTATCCATGAACATGGAATATTTTTCCATATGTTTGTTATCTCTGATGTTTTTCAGTCGTATTTTAACATTTTTGTTACAGAGGTCTTTTACCACCCTCGCTAGCTGTATTTCTAGGTATTTTATGTTTTTTTGTGTGTGTGGCTATTGTTAATGGGACTATGCTCTTGATTGGCTCTCAGCTTGGATATTGTTGGTCTACAGAAAAGCTACTTATTTTTTTGTACATTAAAAACCCTAGAAGATAACATATGAAATACCATTCTGGACGTAAGGTGTGACAAAGATTTTATGAGAATGAAGGCAAAAGCAACTGCAATGAAAATACAATTTGATAAATGGGTTCTAATTAAACTAAAGAGCTTCTGCACAGCAAAATAAACTATCAACAGAGTAAGCAGGCAAGCTACAGACTGGGAGAAAATATTTGCAATTTATGGATCCAACAAAGGCTTAGTATCCAGAATCTGTAAGGAACTCAAACAAATTAACAAGCAAAAATCAAACAACCCCTCATTAAAAAGTGAGCAAAAAGCATGAACAGTCACTTCTCTAAAGAAGACATACACTCAACCAAGAAGAGTATGAAAAAATACTGAGCAACACTAATCATTAGAGAAGTGCAAATAAAAACTACAATGAAATACCATCTCACACAAATTAGAATGGCTACTATTAAAATGTCAAAACATAATAGATGCTGATAAGGTTGCAGGGAAAAGAGAATGCTAACACCAATAGTGGGAATGTAAACAAATTCAGCCACTGTGGAAAGAAGTTTGGAGATTTCTTAAAGATCTAAAAACAGAGATACTATTTGACCCAGAAATCCAATTATTGTGTATATACTCAAGGAATGTAATTCATCTTACCGTAAAGACATATGCACACATGTGTTCATTGCAGCACTCTTGACAGTAGCACAGAAATAGAATCAACCTAAATGCCCATCAGAGATAGACTGGATAAAGAAAATCTGGCAGATATACACCATGGAATACTAAGCCTCCCTAAAAGGAACGGGATCATGTCATTTGAAGCACCTTGGATGGAGCTGGAGGTCATTATCCTACATGAATAAATGCAGAAACAGAAAACCAAACACCACATCTCCTCACTTGTAAGTGGGGGCTAAACACTGAGAGCACATGGACACAGAGAAGGGAACAACAGACACCAGGGACTACTTGCGGGTGGAGGGTAGAAAGGAGGGCGAGGATAAAAAAACCACCTATTAGTTGCTATGCTTATTACCTGAGTGACAAAATAATCTGTACACCAAACCCCTAAAACACACAATTTACCTACATAATAGACCCACACATGTATCCCTTGAACCTGAAATAAAAGCTGAAAGAAAAAACAAACACTGTATTCATATAGCTTAAGTAGTCACTGTTTTATGCTATATAGATAAGTATTTAATAGAAATTATTCCTGATTATGTATAGTTTGCATTTGGGTAGTAAGCATAGGCTTATGTATGATGTATTCTAATATTTGTTCAAAAATTAAAAGCTATTTAAATCATCTCTCTATTTGATTTGATTTTCTCCTCTGTATTAAGTGGTAGTAACATATTTAAAAGTTCATATATATCAAGTGTCTGGGTTTTTTTTTCATTTTTTAGGGTAAGTATAGTTCAAATATATGATGCATTTAATGGTATAATTCAAATATATGATACAT
The DNA here is from genome assembly GCF_003255815.1 of Theropithecus gelada. Taxonomy (NCBI): domain Eukaryota; kingdom Metazoa; phylum Chordata; class Mammalia; order Primates; family Cercopithecidae; genus Theropithecus; species Theropithecus gelada. Next base: position 45,331,433 of record NC_037675.1, on the reverse strand, counting down.
TTAATGGAATTTACTTTGTTAAGACCCTCAGAATTCTATAGTAGAAGATGCATTCTAGCAATGACAATTGTAAGAACAAGAAAGAAATCTGTGCTTCCAACTGCATTTTTAGAATTCTTTCAGGTACGCTTATGCTCTCAGTGTCTGTGAATCATGAGTAGTTGTATAGGTATGTGGGAAGAAAAAAAAAATGTTCGAAGAAAGCTGTAAGTGGAAATGAAACCTTATTGATCCTCAGTAAGATTCTTTTTATTACAAACTTTTCAACTCTTCCAAAAATCTGAGCCAATTGAAGTGAATTCAGAAATGACATTTCTGGTGGGTTTGCTTTGTTCAGTAAGAATAACAAGTGAAAGCATTTCTACTAAACTGAGCTATAGAATGACATATTACCTTTTGTTGATATTGTGTTTTCATTTAGCATTGGAGATAAGCATTATCTTATACTTCATGGGATATCATATAAACATACATGCTGGATGTGAAAAAATAAAATACCATAATGTTCATTCAATAATATTTGTCAAACATCTATTATATATATGACTTTATGAGTCAGGGATCTGAGGGGATAAAAAGCTATCAAATCATAATACTCAGCTTCAAGAGCTTACATTAAATTAGAACTGACAAGGAACAATGGAAAAGCAACAAGAAAGGGCTACTGATAAAATGTTTGTAGAAGTGGATAGAGATTACTTTTGTCTGAGAAATCTATTGAGGGATTAATAAAAAAAGTAGATGTAGATATATATGAACACTAAAAATATATATTATAAAAAGTACCATTGTTTGCAGCTTCTCTACTGTAAAAATTGCAACTTTCTAATGTATATTTTCAGAAAATATACTGGATAATATTTTCAGTTAATAAGATATTAATTATTAATTAATGAAATATTAATGAAAATATTAATATGATTAATGATTTGTATGTTAAGAGACTTATTTACTGCATCATAATATTTTCAGCATATTATCACATTTTAGTAACATAACCACTGTGCCTGTGTGACTGGCATTGTTTTTTTTTTTTTTTTATTGCTTTCTTTTACAGGTAAGAAAAATGAAGCTCAGTGAAGTCACATTCACAAAGTAGAAAAAAGCATATGTATCTCTTCAAGCAAATCCAGCATAATAGAACTACTATGTGACCTTAGTTATGTTGCCAATTTCCTTTATGATCATATTTTCTCATCTGGATACTGGGGTTGAAAACAGTAGTTGCCTCACAAAACAGTGTATCAGTGAGGATACTTTCAATTACCAATAACAGAATGGTGGTTTAACTAACATAGACATTGATTATTTTTCACTCAGATGGCTTAAAGATACATGGTTCTAGGTTTAACTCTGCAGCTCAACTTCGTCATCATAGTCCCAGAGTATTTTGTCTGTTCACTGTGTCATTACCAGGGTGCTTATGACATCTTCTAGTCTGCCCATCATACAAATCATACAAGCATCATGCCCATATACCTTGTAGGATGATATGTACTGCATATCATCCACTTGCTCTTTTGCTCTTCCAGATCCCCGTTCCCTTTTTATTTTTTATATTTTTGGAGAAAGAGTCTCACTCTGTCATCCAGACTGGAGTGCAGTGGCACAATCTTGGCTCACTGCAACCTCCGCCTCCTGGGTTCAAGCAATTCTCCCATCTCAGCCTCCCAAATAGCTGGGACTACAGGCATGCGCCACCACACCTGGCTGATTTTTCCATTGTTTAGTTGGGATTTCACCATGTTGACCAGGCTGGTCTCAAACTTCTGGGCTCAAGTGATCTGCTGCCTCAGCCTCCCAAAGTGCTGGAATTACAGGCCTGAGCTACTACCTCTGGCCCCAGATCCTCTCTTGACCCTTCTCTACCCATTCTGTACCACAGGAGGGTGACTGGAATGGACTACTTCTAACTGTGACTGATTTCTGATTCATTTTAGCTAATGAAATCACAAGTTTAAAAGTAGAAAAGCAAGTAATGTTGAGATATTTATTTCTCATTCCTTCCTCCTTGCCAGGTCATGTGGGTTGGATGTTAACAGCCCCCTCAACACAGCTATTCTTACCAGGAACTAAACACTGAGCCCTCCTTTGCTGCTTCACAGCAGCTCTTCTCTTGAAAACCTCCAGTTACTTCACTATTTCTTGTTCATAATAGATTATTTAGAAAACTATCATACTTACTATACCAGTGACTTTGTGCTACTTATACTGGGTTGTTCATGCTCTATATCTATATAGTCTTAAAGGCTATTACTTAAGCAATTTCTTCTCAAATGATCCACAATGAAGAAGACTTACCTAAATTCTCATAAAATAGCCATGAATAGACATAAGACGGTTTTACACCACTAAAAGCAGTAATAGGCAACCAAATTATAGAACCACAGATAATTCATAGTTAACTATGAGATAGATTTATTCTATATACACAGATAGATATAGATCTATCTCTATCTTTCTATCAAAAACCAGAGAGGGAGAGATAACTCCTGGAATTTGTAGTTTATAATATAAAATAAAGACCACCTACAATGCAAAATGAGCTTTATCATTATCCATCATTAGCCCTGTGATTCTAATATTTAGGTCCAACACAAATTTAAAACTAGATTGCCCACCAACTTTTTTGAAGAGTAGCTTTATAAAGTAGAGTACTATTTACTTCATTCTAGTTGCCTTTAAAACTGGTAGCAACATACTTTTCTATCCCTGTTTTAAACACTACTATTCCCAGACAAAAGCAACTTAGCAATTTGCTTTAAAAAACTCTTGTTATTAGAAGACTGGCAAAATTAAAATAGCATTTTTTAAAGACCAATAACTTGCTCATCCTCAAGACTTGCTTCAAGACTCACCTTGCCGTATCCACTAGGTTAAAACTAACATCTTGTAGATTTCTTAATGTTAACCAGTTTTATGCCTTGCAAAATCCACCTTAAAGTCCTTTACTCCAGTCCTTAAGATCTCAGAAGTGTACTCCCCTGACCTTGCCCCTGTCAGCCACTACTAAGATTCAGTCAATATAGTGTTCTCTTTCATTGCAGTAGGTCTAATAAACTTAGTTTTGTGTGATCAATATATTCTTCTGGTGAATTTTTGTGGGGGTGGTAGTGTCAATATTTGACAGCCTTCTCTTTACTCTAAGCTGTGCTAGCATCTTACTCCACCAAGATGGAGACTGTAAGTCCTAGAATAAAAGTACACAAGAAATAAGAATTTTGAGGGGTTGGATCAATACATTACGTGGTTTTAGATTTTGTGAGTGGGTCAAGTACAGTAGGGACTGTTGGTTACATATGCTTGTTTACATATGCTTGAAAGTACAGGTTTTCATGTATTAACATTGTCTTAGAGCATCAAACGAACAAGAGCTCAGGGATAGGATGAAAATACAACTCTAATATGTTTTACTAGAAGAAGATAATTAGACTAAGATATGTGTACTTCAACCTGATTTCAAAGTGTAGCTCTGAAAGAGGTACTGACCTACCCACTGAATGATGTATAAACAGAGGAATCTGCAATACTCTCACACTTTTCTGACACATACCTATTGAGCTTGGATGGATATTAGTTAACAATAGAGAGAGGAGAAAAATAAAACACTAAATTTTAAAAAATGATGTTTTCAGAAAAGATTAGCATATTAGCACTGAAGTCACCCAGGAAGTTTTAAAAATATAACAAAACACAGAGTTGTGGGCAGGGATTATGATTTAATTAATCTGGTTTAGGACCTACTTCCAACATGCAGCTAGGATGGAGAACTCCAGAGCTGGAACAGAGGTCAGCAAACTACAATTTGTTGGGCCAGGTAGATCTTATCATCTGTTTTTGCACAGCTCTTAAGCTAAGAATATTTTTTAAAACTTTAAAGTATTGAGGGGGAAAAGACTATTTCAGGGACACATAAATGTTATAAGAAATTCAAAGTTTAGTGTCAATTAATAAAGTTTTCTGAGGATGTAACCACTTTCATTTGTTTACTTATTGTCTGTGGTCGCTTTTGAGTTAAAACAGCAGAGTTGAGTAGTTGAGATAGAGTGTATGATCTGCAAAACCAAAAATGTATAATTTTTAGACCTTAACAGAAAATGTTTGCAGATCTAGAAGATTCAGAGGAAAATCCTATCTCTAGGGTGGATCTACAGCATAATTCAGAATAAAATTTTAGAAAACTCATTGCTGTATTAACACAGTATGACTTAACTGTTACAGATTGATAACAAATTAGGTGGAGAAAGAATACTAATTCATTATCAAAAGACACAAAAGAGAAATAAAAAGAGAGGTGACTACATTAAGAAAGGCAGGTAAGTGAAATGCAATAGCAATGCTGGACATATTTTCTTCCATGCTTTGACATTAGCAAATCAAAATTTTACTCTTCTTCACTGTGGTTTCTGTTTTACAACAGTGAAAGTATAGAATGGGAAAACACAAACAGCAAAGACATACATCCAGCTGGCAAAAAAACATGTATTTTCTAATAAACCGGCTTCTGCTGACAGTTCTAACATTCTGGAAACTGAACCCAATGCCTGCATTGACATTCCTTGGGTCACTTACCTTATCCAACCACACCAATTAGTATTTTGTGTGATCTGCATTAAAGTAATGTTATTAACTCGGTACATCACTGCAGTTCTAATTCATTATTTCAGCAGTAAACGTGAATGCATTAGGCTGTCTAGGACCAATTTTCACCAGCAACTCTATGTGGCCCCTACAGAAACAGTGGCAGTGACTAGCAGATCATGCTACAGTAAATTAGGTTTTTGTCCTCTTCACATTTAGCCATGGATTTTCTAATTTGAAAATAAGCAAGTACATGGACAATTTGAAGGTGAGGTGAAGCAAGAGACTTTAGAAAACAATAGATTCACTCTTATTATATAGAAATGGAACTGTAAGCAAATAATTTTTTAAAATGAAAAATATACAGCTATCTTTATATATGTTACTTCAATTGATGATAATTTATGTATGCCATACTATATTTTAAAATTTTTTTCTGTTTACCTCATTGTCTGCTGTTATGAAAAAAGACTTAAATGAATACATAAAATATACATCTTTTGTAAATGCGTTTATGGATTGTGAAAATGAACAAACTGATTTTATTCTATAACATATATAGTTTAATTGAGGCAAAACTATATATTTGATTTGATTTAATTTATAAGTTAATTTTTTTAAAGTTGAGAGTTATAATGTTTTTTCTGGCTGACTTCATTAAATGCCAATGCTGTATTTGCTTGTCAGCTATAATACTGAAATGTATGAAAGTGGAAATTTTATATTTTATAATTCACAATGACTGCCTGAATTTGAAACTATAAAGACTGTATTAATGTATTTCAAAAACCAATATTCTTTGGAATATTGCCATGGAGAAATAAAAGAATGATTGTCAGATAAATATTGGTATGACATTTTGTATAACTTTAGGTGACCTTTCAATGAAAGTCTTACAAAGACTTTTATTCTAACATTAATTACTACTCACAATTATTAAATTTGGTAAAGTTCCACATGAATATAGGCTAAAAATCCTGACTCTACCGGGTGGGAAATCATCCTGCCACTGTAATATTTTATTTTGATTTTTATTTTAAGTACAGGGGCCAAGTGTAGGTTTGTTATATAGGTAAACCTGTGTCATGAGGGTTTGTTGTACAGACTATCTTACCAGCCAGGTATTAAGCCTAACACCTATAAGTTGTTTTTCTGGATCATTTCCCTCCTCCCACCCTCCATCCTAGAAAAGGCCACATTGTGTGTTGTTCCCATCTGTGTGTTCTCATCATTTAGCTCCCACCTAAAGCAAGAACATGCAGTATTTGGTTTTCTGTTCCTGTATTTGTTTGCTGAGGAAAATGGCCTCCAGCTCCATCCACATTCCTGCAAAGGGCATGATCTTGTTCTTTTTTATGGCTACATAGTATTCCATGGTGTAAAAGTATCACATTTTCTTTATCCAATCTATCATTGATGGGAATTTAGGTTGATTACATGTCTTTGCTATTGTGAATAGTGCTGCCACGAACATATATGGGCATTTGTCTTCATGCTACAATGATTTCTATTCCTTTAGATATATACCCGGTAATGGGATTGCTGGGTCCAATGGTAGTTATGTCTTTAGGTCTGTGAGGAATTCCCACATTGTCTTCTACAATGGCTGAACTAATTTGCACTCTCTCCAACAGTGTACAAGTGTTCCTTTTTCTCCACAGCCTCACCAGCATCTATTACTTTTTGAGTTTTAATTAAAAGCCGTTCTGACTAGTGTGAAATGGCATCACATTGTGGTTTTGATTTGCGTTTCTCCAGTGATCAGTGATGTTGTGCTTTGTTTCATATGTTTTTTGGCCATACATTTATCTTCTTTTAAAAAGTATGTTCATGTCTCTTGCCCACTTTTTAATGGGGTTGTTTTTTCTTATAAATATGTTTAAGTTTCTTACAGATTCTGGATATTAGACCTTTGTTGGATGAATAGTTTGCAAAAATTTTCTTCCATTCTGTAGGTTGTCTGTTTACCATGTTGATAGTTCTTTTGCTGTGCAGAAGCTCTTTAGTTTAACTAGATCCCATTTGTCAATTTTTTCTTTTATTGCAATTGCAGTGTCTTCATCATGAAATCGTTGCCCATGCCTATGTCCTGAATGGTATCGCCTAGGTTGTCTTCCAGCATTTTTATAGTTTTAAGTTTTATATTTATTTCTTTAATACATCTAGAGTTGGGTTTTGCACATGGCATAAGGGGGTTTTGTATATGGCACAACTTCAGTCTTCTGTATATGGCTAGTCAGTTATCCCAGCACCATTTATTAAATAGGGAACTCTTTCCCCACTGCTTGCTTTTGTCAGATTTATTGAAGATCAGATAGTGTAGGTGTGCAATCTTATTCCTGGGTTCTCTATTCTCTTCCATTGGTTTTATGTGTCTGTTCTTGTACCACGGAGTTTTGGTTCCACACGAATTTTAAAATAGTATGTTCCAGTTCTGTGAAAAATGTCAATGGTAGTTTAATGGGAATAGCATTGAATCTGTAAATTGTTTTGGGCAGTATAGCCATTTTAATGATATTGATTATTCCTATCCATGAGCATGGATTTTTTTCCAGTTCTTTGTGTCATCTCTGATTTCTTTGAGCACTGGTTTGTAGTTCTCCTTGTAGAGATCTTTCATGTCTCTAGTTAGCTGCATTCCAAGGTATTTTATTCTTTTTTGTGGCAATTGTGAATGGGAGTTCATTCCTGATTTGACTCTCAGGTTTACTAATATTGGTGTATAGGAATGCTAGTAATTTGTGCAAATCAATTTTGTATCCTGAGACTTTGCTGAATTTGTTTATCAGTTTAAGAAGCTTTTGGGGCTGAGCACGGTGGCTCACGCTTGTAATCCCAGCACTTTGGGAGGCAGAGACAGGCGGATCACGAGGTCAGGAGATCCAGACCATCCTGGCTAATACGGTGAAACCCTGTCTCTACTAAAAATGCAAAAAATTAGCCGGTCATGGTGGCAGGTACCGGTAATCCCAGCTACTTGGGAAGCTGAGGCAGGGGAATCGCTTGAACCCAGGAGGGCAGAGGATGCAGTGAGCCAAGATTGCGCCACTGCACTCCAGCCTGGATGACAGAGCGAGACTGCGTCTCAAAAAAAAAAAAAAAAAAGAAGAAGAAGATTTTGTGCTGAGACTATGTGGTTTTATATATAGAATACCATACCATTTGCAAACAGAGATAGTTTGACTCCCTCTTTCTATTTGAATTCCCTTTATTTATCGTTTTGCCTAATTCCCCTAGTCAAAACTTCCAACACTATGTTGAATAGGAGTGGTGAGAGAGGCCATTCTTGTCATGTTCTGGTCTTCAAGTGGAACGCTTCCAGCTTTTGCCCATTCAGTATAATGTTGGCTGTGGGTTTATCATTGATGGCTCTTATTATTTTGAGGTGTGTTCCTTCAATACCTCATTCATTGAGGTTTTTAAAATGGATGAATATTGAATTTTATCAAACGGCTTCTCTGTAACTATTGAGAAAATCATGTGATTTTTGTCTTCAGTTCTGTTTATGTGCTGAATCACGTTTATTGATTTGAGTACGTTGAACCAGCCTTGCGTCCTGGGGCTAGAGCCTACTTGATCATGGTGGATAAGCTTTTTGATGTTTTTCTGAATTTGGCTTGCCAGTATTTGGTTGAGCGTTTTTGCATAGATGTTCATAAAGGATATTTGCCTAAAGTTTTCTTTTTTTGTTGTATCTCTGCCAGATTTGGGTATCAGGACAATCCTAGCCTCACAGAATGAGTTAGGAAGGAGTTCCTTCTCCTCAATTTTTTTGAATACTTTCAGTAGGAATGGTATCAGCTCTTCTTTGTATATCTGGTAGAATTCAACTCTCAATCCATGTGGCCCTGGGCCTTTTTTGGTTGGTAGGCTATTTATTAGTGCCTCAGTTTCAGAACTTATTTTTGGTCTATTGAAGGATTCAATTTCTTTCTGGTTCAATCACGGGAAGCTGTATGTGTCCAGAAATTTATCATTTCTTCTAGGTTTTTTAGTTTGTGTGCATATAGGTGTTCATAATATTCTCTGTTGGTTGTTCGTATTTCTGTGTGTCAGTGGTAATATCTCCCTCATCATTTCTGATTATATTTATAACATAGCATTAAATGTAATTAAACATTGATGGCAATTATCAATATATGCAATAAAAATAATTTAAAAGTCTTGGATTTTTGCTACTGGGTTATAGTTGAGCTTTTTTGCCAATGTATTTTAGAAATATAAGCCTTCAAGTCAAAGAAAATTCCAATGTAATCATAAAAAATTCACAACAACCTTAGAATATGACTCAAGTAATTAGTAGAAAAAAATGCTAGGTGGGATGAAGAAGAAAAATCTGGCTGTCATTTATATATGTAAAAACATGAGAAGTTTTAAAACATATTCTTAAGTTAATTTTCACTGCTTTTGGAATATAGTCCTCTAAACTGAAAACAATATCCATGAATATTTTTAGGCAAATTTCAATATTTAAATCTTAAATTACAGAATGAATTTATATACTTTATTTATTTGTTTGCTTGTTTGTTTGTTTATTGGAGGTAAATCCTTACATTCTATTTTCAAAGATAGGTTTATAAGTGAGGCTTTTGTCTTTCACAACTTTTGCTGACCTTATTCTTTCCATTTGTGGGTGTTTGAACATTAATATTTCATAATACCAAAGTGTAAAATATTTAAACTGCCTCATTTCACACAACTATTTTGTTTTTTTTTTTAAAGATGCTTCAGAAATGCTTTGGTGCTAATGTTTCCTGGAATGCTCACTACAGATATAGAACTAGTGCTTTAAATAGATTATTGAGAATTCTCCTTGATCATATAAATTATACACATTTTGTTATACAATTTTAAGTTAAATGTTTTAGAAATTAAGTTATCCTGCATGAAATATATAATCTGCTGTAAAATTATCACTACAAACCCTAAAATATTTCACATATTTATGATATTTTGTGAAATCTAAGTTGCAGTCTATAAGAAAAGCCATTCTTTTATGTATTAAAAAGAATGATAAATATATCTATTATATAAGAATCATGAATATAAGAATTCTACCATTTATAGAGATGTTAAAATGTAAAAAAAAAAAAAAAAAAAAAAAAAAAAAAGTCTTAAAAGTTTTGGTTATAAAAATAAAACATTTGGCCGGGCGCGGTGGCTCAAGCCTGTAATCCCAGCACTTTGGGAGGCCGAGACGGGCGGATCACGAGATCAGGAGATCGAGACCATCCTGGCGAACACGGTGAAACCCCGTCTCTACTAAAAAATACAAAAAAAAAAAAAAAACTAGCCGGGCGATGTGGCGGGCGCCTGTAGGCCCAGCTACTTGGGAGGCTGAGGCAGGAGAATGGCGTAAACCCGGGAGGCGGAGCTTGCAGTGAGCTGAGATCTGGCCACTGCACTCCAGCCTGAGCGACAGAGCGAGACTCCGTCTCAAAAAAATAAAACATTTAATCAATATTTTAGTTATGACCTACTTGGCTGAAAAATATATTATCTTTAAAATTTGTTTAGCAACTTTATTTTTTAATTCATATGTTTTATTTTTTATTTGTTCTGAATTTTTGATTCGCATTATATATTACTTCTTATACCTCAAAGTAATCTCATATTTTCTTTGGCTCTACCATAATAATCAGTTTCTTTCAACAGGCCTCTTATTGATGGAAATGCAGGGTTTATCCTTTAATTAGAACTGTGTTTTCATGTATCTGAAATTTATGCAATGGTAAAGCAAGAGCCTTTCTACGAAATTCATGCTATATTTAAAACTGTAAATGTGACTGGCTTCAAGATGAAGCAGATGCTTTTCTTTCTCAAGATTATTAGTACTTAAAGATATTCTGAACGGTGGCTTTAAATATGACTCAAATTGGCCCCCTCTATAAGTAAAGTTCTGATAAACAGACAGAATTAACCACATAAAATGTATTTAATTTGGTTATAAATTGAGTAGCATCTAGGCGTGATTTAATCATTTCATCAGCAGCATACGATGTCATTTCTGCACTGAACCCAGAAGGGCAATTGGTATTCTAAAATCAGATGAAAAAAAATTATTGATAAATTCAGGGTATTCCAAATAGAGAGATCTAACAAATACATATGTGCATCCGTGACCTATAAAACACTATGCTGCTAAAACCAGACTCCCCAGCCTCATGGAGCTTACAAGTTTATAAGATGGAGAGTATTTTGAAAGAATGGTGAGAGAAGGGAATTGAAATTTTCTGGAAAAGAAAATTCATTTTGGAAAGTGATAGGCTATTATATTCTAGTGATAGATGGGGTGAAGAGAGAGATTCCAACTGGGTTTTGTCTTATAGTAACAATTAGAAGTTTTTGAGCATGAAGTTAAAACAAAAAAAAAAGGAAGTGCTTGGAAAGGTAAAGAAAACCATGAACTTTTGTGTGGTTCAGGTCTAAGATAATGGGTGGAATAAGGAAGTAGAGATGAGTAGGAAAAGAAAAAGTTTAATAGTTATTTGAAAAAAGCTTTGTAGAATTTTAAGACGAGTAAATTATATTAAGACACTCTAATATATTTGACGAGGTAGTCAACAAACATTTATAGAATTTATCCTGGTTTGCCATTTTCTTCGCAATACACAGGAAAGTCCTCATTGAGAAATATAACCTTTTCTTTTGCATTATTGGAGTGAAGAACAGTTACAATATATTCTGTATTTTAATATTTCTAAAGGGTATCTCAATATCTTTTATTTGTAATTTCACTACAATTTTAAAGACACAAATATTATCCTGTGATAAATTTATCAACAGAACAGCTTATGGCTTGTGATAAAAATTTAGAGTAAGCATAAGGCAAAATTATGTCTGGACTGGGAGCTAAAAATGCCACTTGTTATACAAAGTTGAGAATTTAAAGCAAGCTTGACTCACATAATATCTTTAAACTATAAGTAGTGATGATGAGGCTGTCAGTGGAAAAGACTAGCACATATAAAAATATCCCTGCTTCAATATTATTTCTATTGTCAAAATGGGAGTTATAAAAATGTTCAGTTATGACCAATTGCTTACAAATCACATCTTCTTGGTAAAATAGCAACTTAAATTTTCATTAACAAATGACTAAATCAGAATTAGAACTAAAATCCATTTACATTTTTTGAACCATATTAGGGTAGTTCATGTGGTGGCCACAAACAAATCCCAAATCTTTGTAGCCTAGAACAAGGGTATACTTCTTGCTCACACTGAATATTCATTTTGACTTTGTTGGTGTTCTGTTTTATGTTAAGCTAACTCATGGAAGCCAACTGAGTCATCACAAACAGCAGCTGTCATTATGGAAGTTGGAAAGAGCAGAAGAATCATGCACTGGTTCCTGAAAACTTCTGTCTAAAAATGACACCTATCAAATCCACATGTAGCTTTTGACTAAAATCAGAGCAAGCTCCAGGGCACAACATATTCATTTTCCATTAATAGCAAACCACTTTTATTCATGCAGGTCTTAGAGTACAGACAACGTTCGTTAGATTGGTTATATAAATGGCCTGACGATGGCCAATTCATATTAGTCCCTATGTTGTTTACTTCCCCACAGCAATTGAAGACTGTGAGCACATAGCCAGCCAGCACCAAAATCAAATCCCTACACATCTAGTTGCTTTAAATATAGTCCCATTTAAAATGTGTTTATCCATTTAGCACCTGTCTGCTTTTTATAACCTGCGAAACTGCACGCAACATCGGCTGGCCACAGATTAGAGAAAATCTATAGCTGTAAATGACCCCGAACCACTGCTGCCTTTCAGAGTTCTCTGATCCAGAGACTCCCCACCATGCTGCTGAATGGCATGACCTGTCTCCCCTTCCCTGGGAGTTGTCCTCCCCACTTCCCCTTCACAATGGTGGCCCCATTCCACTATCTCTGAAAAGTCTCCCAACAAAGTTTCGGTCAGATAATGTTATTTTGTGTTTATTTTCCTTGATTGTCCCCAGATACTCAAACAATCAAGCTCATCACAAGATTCTCTTACTTTACCTTGAAATTTAGGCACCCCTTGCACGCCTGAGTCATGATGGAGGTCTCCCTCAGATCTTCTGTCATACCCCTAGTAGTACTTCTCCCAAGCAGTCTGTATGAAAGAGTTGGTAAGCAGGTACAGTCTCCTTGTTTCTGGGATCTCAGGGATTTTAGACTTTCATACTAGCCACTAGCCTCCACGTCATCTTTAAGAATGCTAAAAATGCTTCCTTATTTGTCTCTGTGTGGCTATCTCTTCCTTTCATACACTACCAAGGTGAAATAATCTACATGACTGATCTCAGTGGAGAGAAGCATGACATCTTTTGGGTTTCATTTCATTAATTTGCTTTGTTTTCTCAGCTCTCTGATGGATTAAACAAATATGGTTTTATAGATTATCCAAGTTTTTCTTGTTGTTAAGCTTATTAATATTTGATTTTTCTCTACTTCCGAAGAAGTAGAAATAATTCTAGATTTTAATTGCATTTAGTAGTTGAAATGACTGTTTCTATGACTGTGAGATGAATGTGCTGTTCTTTGAGCATTAATGCTGAACAACTTACTAGTTGTGTCTTTTGATTTAGAAATCATACTGTAAATTTCTTATACTCAAATATAAGTAATGTAAGTTTTGAAAGAAGAGCTTGCAGTTGCTTGGGTTAGCAAACTATTTTAAAGCTAATATTTACCATTTATGCTCAGGAATAATAATAAAAGAAAACTTACAGGGTAGATACCCAGTCTTATGGTTGAGGAAACTCATGTCAACGTATTGTAAATTAGACTTTAAACTAGAACTTTCAAACTCCAAAGACCATTACTAAATTATCCTGTCGCAAATCATAATAAAAATAAAATTATGATGTCACAATATAATAGTTTACTATAACCCATACTTTAAAAAAGTGTTCTTTAAACTTTTTTACAAATTACATAAAGAAACCAGAAAATCAAGTATAAATGGATGGTTCATCATAATTATCATTTATAGCACATATATTTCATTCATAAATATATATGTATACTATATATTTGAGTTATTGCATATGTACATTTTAATTTTAATTTAGTATAATTTTATTTCCACAAGTATATAAAGCTCCAAATTGAACAAATTTATTTAAAAAATCATAACTAATAATGACATTCCATTGCTATATCAGTGATACAGAAGAACTATTCTTGAAGATAGAGATATCACTAGGCAGTTGCTACTATGCATGTGCGTAGCATTGACACTAAAGCCAATCTTTGTAGAGTTAGAAGTGTTAATGTATCACTGAAAAAATAGCAATCTGCCTTAAACTCAGGCAACTATTTCTATGTGTGTGACCTTGTAAGAAAAGTCAGCATTTCAATCAGGGTAACTATAAAGTTGCCCAAATTTTGAAGTTTCAGTGGGAAAGTAGAAATTATTTAGCTTAAAAAGGAACAACTAATTTTTGGAAGCCTTTATAGTAAATGAGAGCACCAAAATCCTTATTTTAGAGAATCTTACAGGATGGTGGTTTTTTAACATTCGAATAATTACACATTTAGTGTTTAGATATGGGAATTTTTCTACATAAGGAAACAGATGATATCTTACACCATAGTCATATTTTAACATTAAAATTACTAAAATAATGAAAGTAGTTTATACTAGCACTGGTGCCTGCCTGGGAAAATTTGGACAATAGCAGCACAGGGAAACGTGCAAGACAGAGACTTAAGTAGAACTTCTCACTCCACATGTCTTAGTATTCCACACAGAGAATCAGGAAACAGTCACATTACCAAGTAAGGGGACAGGAATTTGCTAAGAGAACTGGTGAACCAACAGAGGCTTGAAGTTGGAACAAAGGGGCTTTTCTCTTGCAAACAGAGATACACAGCTGGGAATAGATACATAAGTAGTAGATAGTGACACATTGGTCCTAACGGCATATCAGGACTTGTTTGCAGCAATCCCCAGTCCAATAACCAGATCAGCATGCTACAGAAAATAGTATGGACCCTTGTAGCTCCCATTTTTCCTCCCAGTCATGGAATTATTGATGCCACCTGCTCTCACAAATACAACCAGGTGGCCTTTTGGAAATGAGGAGTTGGGTAGTATTTACCTTACAGAGGCTGAATTTTCCAAAGGAGAGCCTTTAAACTAGACAAAACTTCAAGTTTCCAATGTTCAAGTTCAAAGTGTTCTCCTCTAATACCCAACAGGAAAAGTGATTACTTAAAAGATTAGATTTAATTTTTTATAGAATACAAGATACAGTGTTTCTTTTTTTACTTTTTTTGTTCATTTGAGTCCTACAGAGAAAAATATTCTTCTCTATTAGTAGTAATATCAGATCATTTACCTATTTTATACTTTTTTCTCTGTTCCAGTATATACACTTATTTTCATTTAATGTCTGTTTGTATTGCTAAAAGGCACTGAATAGAAATGATAATAGTAGTGTTAAGTCGGCCCTTATTTTAAATTCGAAACTTCTATAATAGAAAAATACATGTCTTTGTTTATGAGTTGTGAGCCCTCATATTCCCTTAGATAATATTCACCTTGATATCAACCTCTTGGATAAATTCAGTTCTCCTTGTCTTTGTTCTCATAGGCCACTGTATAAACAGAATATATGGTCTTATATTACTATACTATAAATTGGGAATTTTAGCCTATTCCTTCCACTGGGACAGTGACTCCCTGAGAGTAAAACTTTGGTTTTTCTGCAGTATTCAGTCCCTGAGGTGGTGCTTATCACATGATGGATGCTAAATATATATTTGGTAAATATTAAATAAGTTCAATATTAAGAAATACAAAACTAGATCTAACCAGATTTTACACATATATATATTTTTCTTTTTTCAATCTATTTGGATAATTTTCAAATACTTCTCTAAATTTTACTTTAGTGAAGTATTTAGTTAAAATATTCACAAAATAACTCCTACCAATAACACAATTTATGTTTATTTACCAAAATATTCCAACTAGCTTTAGAAATAAAAATCCACTTACTTTATGTGCTTAAGAATCTAACAAATTGGTGTTTTGAGGATATGCATTGGATTCTAAAGTGACAGTGCTGTCTGAAAGTAGACTTTGTAAATATACAGTATCATTATTATACTGTCATTTGAGATTATATTAGAATATAATTAACAAGAAAGATGATGCACATAATGCATTAATCATCTCTGTATTCGGTGTATATGCACAAAGGAAACAGAAAGTTAATAAGTGCTTTAAGTTAATGAGAAATTCCCTACATTCAACTGTACTTTCTCTGATTTAAATTTCACTTCAATTACACATCATCTTTTCATTTTATATGAATTCTCAGTTTGTGACATTTCTAAATTAAAAATTAGATGAGAATTTTAGATGATGTAAGGCAATATTTTTAAACATATTACATCAATCTCCTGAGTTGCTTAAAAGCAAGGCATTGTCACTCTCTACTGCCTAATATGATGCATATAATTTATGATACATTCAGTGAATAAGGAGGAGAATACACAGAGGTTTTTAAATAAATCTTATTTAAATTAAAATCAATATGTTGAGTTGAGTTTAGGAGCAACTGAATAAGTAATAGAACGTAATTTGGAGAGCACAATGGCAAATTCAGGAATTATTTGAGTTGTTAGATACTACATAAAAGATGCTGAGAACACAGACATTGTAGAACTGTGTAAAGTCCTGTTACCTTAACCATTTAGTTTTTAGTATGTAAAGTAGGTAGATTGCACAAAGAATACTTATAAATTACTTTTCAACTTTAAGCATTTTATTCAATCTGTGGAAAAATTATGAACTGTCATGCACTAAATCAAAGAATATTAAAAAGAACAAGCATGTTAAAAACTCTAAAAACCTACATTATTTTTAAAGGAAGGATCACATCTTGTTTACTCTTTGTTTTTTGTGTAAGTTATTATAAAAGGAAATGAATGAGTTAACAAATTGGCAGATACTATATATGTAAAAGTTAATGAGCTATTTAGCAATTAATTTAAAGGAAAAGTTTACTAATAACTTCAGTGGATTATTTATAGTCTTTAGAATTTGAAGGTTGACAAATTGCATTGCTAATTCAAGTAAGAAATAAAATTTATAATGGGAAGTTATGTCTTTGAAGAGTCAGTTTCTCACTGTTCTGTGCCCATAAAGAGGTTCAGTTAACAGAGACAAGAAAAATACTTCTTTGATTTTTTCTGTTATATAAGCAATGCATGCTCATTATCGCTTGTTAAAACTACATGGTACATAGGGAAAAAAAAATGTTAGATTTGTAGATAAATAGTAACGCAGAATAAATCCCTAACATTCTTTCTTCCGTATCCTTCTCTGAAATTATAAAATGGAGATGAAGAAGTTTAAGCATCAGGACTGTAATTCAATTCTCTCCTAAGTACTGATTACAATTGGGATAGAGAAAAAGATGTTCCTGGAGAAAGAAAGAAGACCAGGTGAGCTGGTCTAATCTCTTTGTAAATAGTCTGTTAACTGATCTTATGGTAAATAGACCAGCGATATTTGCTAGTGGGGGAGTCCTCATCTATAGGATACTTTGAGCAGGATATCCTTAGCTTAGGATTGTTTATGGTAACCAAATCCAAGATCTATGGATTAATGAAGTAAGGTTTCCTGACAAATGTTGTGTAGTCTGGGTGTACATATAGATATGAGTGGACATGTTTTATGTTCTAAATGTTCTTCTTTTTGTGAGAGGACCTGCAAACCTCCTTTGAAGTATCATCTATTCTGGCCCAGAGAGTGTGATGCAGAAAAGAAGGATCTGGGAGCCATATGTGATGTCTTTGACCTCTCTTTACTTCATGTGTGCCTCCTCATTTCTTCTCTCCTTGAAATTATTATAAAGCCTGACAGTACATAATTCTAATTTGACACTGATTCTTCTTTGATTTATGGAAACATCGCCTCCAGCAGAGTTCAACACAGAATTTCGTGGTGGTGGCTCTCCACCTTCTCCAATTTCAAATCAGCTGCAGTCAGACTGTGGGTAATTTTTAGTATTAAAAATATGAAGGATGACAATTCCACTTATCAATCAAGTAAGAAAGAAAAATAGAATAGGAAGTCATATGTTTGAGGAGTCAGTATCTTCCTGTTTTAAGCCCATATTGAAATTCAATATTGACAGGCTTTAAAAAAAGTTCATTGATTTTTCCAGTTCTAGTTATATGTGCAATATGAGATATGTTTTTTATATATCAATACTTTCGATGAATTTGAAAGAGCATGTTGTATATAAGGTATAAATTAGCTGACTAATGCCAAAAAGAGGGAAGAAGGTGTAAAATAAAGCTCTTAAATGTGAAGAGATATAAAGCTGGGGATTAAAAATTAAATAGTGAACAAATAGGATAGGAAGAATGATTTGACAAAAATAATCTGAAGTGAAGCACAGTTGTTGGTATTTATATTAAAGCCAAATTGTAAATGTGAAATAAATGACTAACTGAGCCAGCTAGGGTTGCTTTTTTTTCTTTTTTTCTTTTTTTTTTTTTGGAGACAGAGTTTCTCTCTGCCGCCCAGGCTGGAGTGCAGGTATGAAATCTCAACTCACTGCAACCTCTGCCTCCCAATTCAAGTGATTCTCATGCCTCAGCCTCCCAAGTAACTGGAATGACAGGCACGTACCACCACAACTGGGTAATTTTTGGCATTTTTAGTAGAGACAGAATTTTGCCATTTTGGCCAGGCTGGTCTTGAACTCCTGGCCTTAAGTGATCCAGCCACCTTAGCCTTCCAAGTTGCTGGGATTACCGGCATGAGCCACCACACCCAGCCAGGGTTATTTAAACTCTGTACATTCCCAGGAAAAGGATGGAACTTGGTAAGGTCTTGGGAGATAACCTCTAAGCCCTTGAAATTGTCTGTCTGGTAGAAGAGTTTTCGTATACCCAAGACCTTGGGCAAGTCTGACAGTTTGTGCTAATCATGTGATTAATGATGAATGTCTATTTTTTTAAGCTCGAGGATTTGAGCCTCTCTGTATCAGCCTGACCTCCGGAGGCCTGGAGACTGAGTAGTAAGGTTAGTCACATGGGACTCTGCCTGCCTATGTGACTGTTTCTCAATAAAAACCCTGGATACCAATGATTGAGTGTGCTTCCCTGGTTACTCGTATGTGTTGTTAGGAGAATTAACCAGTGTCTCTTAAAAACTACTAAATTGCTCTTGGTTTCTCCTGAACTTCACCCATACACCTTTTACCTTTACTGTTTTTATAATGTATTTTTTGCTACAATAAGTCATAAGTATGAATATAGTAGCTTCTCTGAGTTCTCGGGGTCCTTACAGTGAATTATTAAACCTGAGGTTGTTCTTCAGGATCCCCACACAACATATATTTTATTCCATTAGTTAAATAACCCTTTTTTTCTATCTAAGCAATAGAATCACAAAGTAAAATATTTAAACATATTGAATATGATATAGATGAATAATTACATTAAAATGTAATGGTTTCCAATATTGATAAAAAATTATTAATATATAGCGTGCTACATCTGAACTGATGTGTGTGTGAATATATACATATAAAGGAGATATGTATGTATCTCCTTTAGGGTTGGTTTGCAAATATTTTGATGCATGCCATGTCTCTTAATGACCATTTGCAAATAAAATAAATAACACAGTGTGGACCTGCTTTCATACCTATTGCTCTGATACCTGCAGTATCACCCTATTAGCTACTCTGTTAATTGGCATTGCTAAGAACCATCTAGAGCTCTGCAAAGAAGATTCTGAACAGGAATCATTCGTGTTAAGGTAAAAAAAGAACAAAATGAAGTCAATAGTTTGGCTTTTGATAGTTGCTCTAATGAGAAGCAAGTGCTGCACAAAAGCAAATGTGGAGGCTGGGTACGGTGGCTCACACCTGCAATCTCAGCACTTTGAGAGACCGAGGTGGGTGGAACATGAGGTCAGGAGTTCAAGACCAGCCTGACCAACATAGTGAAACTCTGCCTCTACTAAAAATATAAAAAATTAACCAGGTGTGGTGACGGGCGCCTGTAATCTCAGCTACTCAGGAGGCTGAGGCAGGAGAATCCTGGAAGGTGGAGGTTGCAGTGGGCTGAGATTGTGCCACTGCACTCCAGCCTGAGTGACAGTGCAAGACTCTGTCTCAAAAAAAAATGTAAATGTGGAACCTGAAATGAGGGTGATAATGTCCAATCTGATTCCAAAGTTTGCGAAGTGGTGTAGTGCTCAAGAGTTGCTTGCACACCTCCCAGTAAGCAGTAGATGTCAGTTAATCATGAAATAAAAATATTATTTTTCAAGCATGTCTATTGCTTTTTCAAATGGCAAGTTTTTAATGACAATAACACTTATTAAATTATTCAGATCCACCACTGAATAAACTATTAGGTATTTAATAGACCTAAGGGTGTTCTGAAAGAAATGAAAATGAACCACTATGTTTCTGTGAAAATAGAAAGTTTTGGAACATCTTATCTATGACATTTGAACAATATAAAATGTCAGGCCTCCCTAGCTCTGATGTATTGAACCAGAATCTATATTTCATGGGACCCAACAGAAATTTAACCATCAACTTATTCTGATGATGTAGGTTTGCATTCTGATGATGTAGCCTGTGATTGTTTGGCTTATTGAATATAGATCTCATGAAGTTCAGCTTAATGATATTGTTTATATTCATTATGGTCAACTGATAAAGTGTTTCACATCAATATTTTTCTTGTTATAATTATTATATATCAGTATGTTTGCAGCAGACCACAGGTTTCAAAGAAATTGTAATCTTAAGACTCCCCATTGGAACCAATTAGCACTTAAAATGTTTATTATGAAAACACTTATTGTTCATTAATTCATGCATGCTCAGTTAAATTTTAATAAGGCCATTTATTTAGTTATTTTGACAATAGGCCCTTTATATTCTACATGTGCCTTTGATGGTATCAATGAACTAGTGTAAAATAGTTCTGTTAAAAGAAAAGAACTTCCATGTGATTCTTTGATCTATGAAAGCATTGCAATTTTGTTTCTCATTAGCTTACAAATGTTGAGAGTAAAGGCCATCATTAACTCTGGCAGAGAGACGTGCTCCTGGCCCAAGTGTGGGAAAAGGAAAAGATTCCAGAAGACTGTTAATCAAAAATTAGCTATATAGATAAATAATTCTGAGAGATGCTGTGAGAAAAAGTTATATAATACAATTATTTGTAAAAAGCAGAATACAGTGTGTTTTAATGATCCACTCCACATTTTCATATTAAATGCTCTGGGTGCTTCTGAGGTTAATAAAAAAATGGAATGTTATTAAACTCAGTGAATGACTACTTACCTATCCTGAATGAGTGTTTATTGATTGTCCACTATGTATCAGTCACCACATAATGGTGAAGACAAGAAGATGTCATCATTATCCTTTTGGAGGGAGACAGGTCAATTCAATGAGCTGTGTGATCAAGCATGAGCATATTTTACTGCTACAGTGTGATTTGAACATCATGGATCAGGTACAAGCTGATTCAGTCTACAGGTATCAGGAAAAATAAATAAATACATAAAAAGAAAAGAACTGGCCAGACATGGTGGCTCATGCCTTTACTCCCAGCACTTTGGGAGGCCAAGGTGGGGGAATCACCTGAGATCAGGAGTTCCAGAGCAGGCTGGCCAACATGGAGAAAACCTGTCTCTACTAAAAGTACAAACATTAGCCAAGCTTGGTGGTGCGTGCCTGTAATCCCAGCTACTCCGGAGACTGAGACAGGAGAATCGCTTGAACCTGGGAGGCGTAGGTTGCAGTGACCCGAGATTGTGTCACTGCACTCCAGCCTGGATAACAGAGTGAGACTAGGTCTGAAAAAAATAAAAGAGCTGAGATCTGAAATATGTGTGTGTTTTTAGCCAACACATGTGCATGTGCGCGTTCATGAGAGATAAAGAGAAAGAGGGTGAGAGAGAAAGAGAGAGGAAGAGAGGGAGGAAGGGAGAGAGATTGAAAAGGGAGCTTGGGGATTTAAAGAGCTATGGAAGAAGTGGGGTGGGACATTGCATTCAATTATTTATTTGTTGTCTTTCCGCAGTAAAATTAAAGCTTTATAAAATAGAAAGTGTTTGGTTTCCTTTCAGATGTTTCCTCAGGCAATAACTTTGCCTAGAAGATTACAGGTGCTTAAAAAATACTTTTTGAATAAAATGAACTTGCGACTATTCAGTCAAGTTCAGCATAGGTTGAAAGATAAGTGATAGTAAAGCTAATTAGGGTGGATAGCATAAACCAGCTCTTGATTTATTACCATGTGTTATAGACTGAATGTTTTTGCCTCTCCAAAATTCATGTTAAAGCCCTAATATCCAGTGATTTGGAGATGGGAACTCTAAGGAAATAACTAAGTTTAAATGAGATTATAAGTGTTGGGCCTTGATCTAATAGGATTAATGTCCTTATAAGATAAGACACTGCACAGTTCAATCTCATCTCTCTGTCTCTCTTTTCCTTTTTGCCTCTCTCTCTGTCTCCATCTTTCTGCCCACACACTGAGAAAAGACCATGTGAGGACATATAGAGAGGTTAGCTGTCGACAAGACAAGAAGAGAAACCTCATTAGAAACCAGATTTGATGACACCTTGATCATGGACTTCTAGCCTCCAGAACTATAAGGTAATATTTATTTATTTTTTTGTAATTTAAGCCACCTAGATTGTGATATTTTTGTATAGCAGCCGAGCAGACTAAGACATTATGTTTCATAATTTAGTATATATTCTATTGCCAAATGGGAGACCATTGAAAAGTTTTAGGCAAGAGAGTATTAGGAAATCACTGGCTGCAATGTGGAAGATTGTAGTAGGCGGTTATGAAGCTGTGGTTGTGGGAAAATTCAGATGTATTTAAGAGGAACATTGGTCTGGGCGCAGTGATTCACGCCTATAATCCCAGCACTTTGGGAGGCCGAGACTGGTGGATCACCTGAGGTTGGGGGTTCGAGACCAGCCTGACCAGCATGGAGAAACGCTGTCTCCACTAAAAATACAAAATAATTAGCCAGGCATGGTGGCACATGCTTGTAATCCCAGCTACTTGGGAGGCTGAGGCAGAAGAATTGCTTGAACCTGGGAGGTGAAGGTTGCGGTGAGCTGAGATTGCACCATTGTACTCCAGCCCGGGTAACAAGAGTGAAATTCTGTCTGGGAAAAAAAAAAAAAAAGAGGAAAGTTGACATAATTTTATATCTAATTCCATAGAAAATGAAGAATTCCTGTGTTTTAAATTTGTTGATTGAATGTTCAACAGTAACGTTCAAATTCGGGGTTTGGGGCAAGCTGAATGGCTCCATGTTGGTCATGTTGAATTTGATGTTGTTATGAGGTATCCAAGTAAAGACCCCCGAGAAGCAGTTGAAACATATGTCTGAAACTCAGAAAGAAAGGTAATTGGATATATACAATTCCTCCTCTTCTGGATATATACATGAATTCAAGCCATAGAGAGATTTTTTAAAAAGAGTCGAGAAGAGAAACTAAAAGAGATCCCTAAGACAAAAAAAGAATTAAGTATTAAAAGAGGACAAAGTTTGCAATGAAATATGTCCACTCATGGATTCAAAAGATAAAACTCGGGGACTTTTGAGGAAGAATTCATTTAAGATAATTTTCAAAATTGGAAATATGGTCAATATTTTCAGATTAGACATAGTATATTTCTTCAAAAATATGAATACAAATACTTCTTCCTTTTGAATCTATTGCAAATTGAAAAATGTGACAGTCTATCTTTCAATACATATTCTGCTTATTAAAATTTAATTTCAAAGACAAAGAAAATAAAGCTACTGGGAGTATCCATCTTAGCTCTTCATATGTAGAAATCATTATAAGATGGCAAAATATTATTTTACTTTTCAGGGTCATTCATTATCCAAAATCTCCTTAGCTTACAACACTGACCTTCTTAATAAACATGATTTTATGGGCCTTGACAGGTGCAGGAGTCACTTATTTGTGATGGACTATGTATGAGATAAAATATTATCAGTTATTTAAAAAACAAATATTTTCTTATTGCAGAAAAATAAAGCTATAATAAATTTTTCTTTTTATAGATATTAGAGTGGGAAAGAAAAGAACATTGAATTGAAACAAATGTTGAGTAAAGCCTTGATCCTACGACAACCTAATCACATAGTAAAACAAGATGAGAAAATGACAGACTTTACAATAACAGTATAGTGATTTGAGTACTGAATTTTAACTTTCTGATGATCTGAATATATTTGATTCTTTATACTTTCATAATTTATGTAGAGAGATTTCATTTTTAAAATTTGTTCTATGCAATTCAGATGTATCTTAATTCCCGTCATTGAGAAGACAAAAAATATGCAGCAAGATTTTTTTTCTTTCTATTTCAAATGCCACGTTGTCACGGGATCCCTAGGTTGTCACTTTCCCAACCTCTGTGGTCTCTGGTGCCTTTGCCTGAGTTTTGCTCGGGCCCACTGGGCTTATTCCACCCTTTGGGCCCAGCAGGCTTTGCTCAGCCACACTACCCGCCTGGATCCCATGCCTGACAAGGGTAAGGTAAGTGCAGAGAAGCAAGGGGTGTGTGAGTGAGGAAGCGTAGGGTCCAGCCACTGTGCACAGCCAGGCACGTTGGCTGCTACAGTGGGACGGGCAGCTCTAGGTGCTGCACATGTGCCAGCTCCGTGCAAGGCTGTGGCAAGATCAGATGTGTTACAAGAGGCTTCCACTGAGGGCACCTGCATGTGGATGAGGGGAACACAATGGAGCTTAGAAGCTTGGAGATGCCAGGAACCACAGAGCCCCCTAAGAGAGTGTCACAGCCCTGGCTTGGAGAGCACCTAGGTCTGGGCTTTCCAAAGGGCCACAGCTCGTCTTTCATTTTTGTTGCTCGCCTACAACGTTGTGAGCGGGGCTGAGGCGGGGGGAATTTCAGCGCATTTGTGTTACAGCTCTTTCAGTCCCACCATTCGGTGAGTCACAAGTTCTTGACTTGCATCCAGGAAGAATGAGGCATGCAGATAACTGGAGGGTGAGCAAGGCAGAGAGGAGCTTTATTGAGTGACAGAACAGCTCTCAGGAGACCTGAAGGGGGTAGCACTTTTCTGCAGGTAAATTGTCCAGATGCGTGTGTGAGTCTGGCTGAGTCAGGGAATTTGATGTGCTGAGAATGAAGAAAGTGCGTGTTGATTGGTCCGCGGGAGGGCATGGGAGGGTCTAAAAAAGCACCATTCGATTGGCTGAATGGTCATCAATAAAGTTCCCATTCCGGGCTGTGGACTTCGCCCACAACTGGCAGCCTGGCCCCCAGGCTTCAGGCCGTTCCTGGCTTGAAGGAGGGGTTTCACCAGCGACCCACCCCTTCGCGCCTACAAACCTGTCTGCCTCCCACCACCATCAGCAAGCCATCCATAGCACGCAGGATATCCGTGTTGAGGGATGCCTGCAGGCCGGTGCTGAGCCACCCTTGTTAGCCCCACCTAGCCCTCTCCTGTGCTGGTTGGTGCCCAAAGTCTGAAGGGGCCTAACGGGGTGGGTGTGTCAGCATCGCCCTGAGTGCACGCACACCTTGTCCCTTGCCGTGTTACAACAGTGCCTGGGCTCAACCACAACTTTGCTCCACCCTGGAGCAGGTGCCAGGCACAGGAAGAGGCCAGAGAGGAGGAGCAGCAACTTTCAAGCCTGTAGGAGCAGAGGGCTTCCTGGGCCCCTGAGAGTGCAGGAATGCCGGGATCTGGAGCGATGGCTGGGCAGCTGCAGCTGTCCCTGCGAGCGTGGGCTCCTGCCCTGTCAACTAGGTAGTGTGTGGGGCTTTCGCCTGTTCCCAGCTCCCGCTGGCTCTACAGAGCATGAAGCCCCAGCCATACTTTCCCTGCTACGGCCAGCATCCTCCCAGTGGCCACTCCAGATGGACCATCACCACCATTAATGTAAGATTCCTTACTGTCTCATGTCTCTGAAGATAAAATGCAAAATATTAACATAGACAATTAATAGCATTTTCCCATGTGAACTGAATAGTAAACACAAGAAAAGGAGTTTCAGTGGAACAAAAGAATGTTGAGTAAAGGGGGAAAAAAGACTTCCAGAAAAGTGACATTTTAAAGCACTGTGATCATCTAACTAGAATTAACAAGCTTGGAGATTTCGTTACAAAACATACCTATTTTATGGAGTGATTTAAGGTCTACTTAAATGTTTTCTTTACTGGCTTAGAAAAACTATATGAGGTTATAATATCTTATATAATAAAATTCATATGCATCATGCCGTATGCAAATAATAGCAAGATAAATAATGTTGTTCGTTAATATTTATGGGAGGAGATGTATGCATTCATTAAAAGTTACTTTTGATAAATATTCTCCCAAACCTATGTTGCCATTCTCAAAATTTCACAGAAATTGAGTGATATGGTTTGGCTGTGTCCTCACCCAAATCTCATCTTTAATTGTAGCTCCCATAATTCCCATGTGTTGTGGGAGGGACCCAGTGGGAGAAAATTGAATTATAAAGGCAGTTTCTACCATACTATTCTTGTGATAGTAAGTCTCATGAGATCCAATGGTTTTATAAGGGGTTTCCCCTTTCACTTAACTCTCATTCTCTTTTCACCTGCCATTGTGTAAGATGGGCTTTTCACCTTCTGCCGTGGTTGTGAGGCCTCCCCAGTCATCTGGAACTGTAAGTCCATTAAAGCTCTTTCCTTTATTATTACCCAGTCTCAGGTATGTCTCTATCAGCAAAGAGAGAACAGACTAATACAGTAAATTGGTGCCAGTAGAGTGAGGCAGTGCTGTAAAGATACTTGGAAATATGGAAGCAACTTTGAAATTGGGTAACAGGCAGAGGTTGGAACAGTTTCTAGGGCTCAGAGGAAGACAGGAAAACAGAAAAGTTTGGAACTTCCTAGAGACTTTTTGAATGGCTTTGATCAAAATCCTGATAATGATGTGGACAATGAAATCCAGGCTGAGGTGGTCTCAGATGGAGATGAGAAACTTGTGGGGAACAAAAGCAAAGGTCACACTTGTTATGCTCTAGCAAGGAGAGTAGCAGCATTTTGCTCCTGCCCTAGAAAGCTGTGGAACTTTGAACTTGAAAGAGACTATTTGAAATTAGAACTTACATTTAAAAGGGAGGCAGAGCATAAAAGTTTGAAAAATTTGCAGTCTGACAATGCAATAGAAAAGAAAAACCCACTTTCTGAGGAAAAATTCAAGCGACTGCAGAAATTTGCATAAGTAATGAGGAGTCAAATGTCAATTGCAAAGACAAGGGGGAAAATGTCTCCAGGGAATGTCAGAGGTCTTCACAGCAGCCCCTCACATCACAGGCCTGGAGGTCTAGGAGAACAAGATGGTTTTGTAGGCAGGGCCCAGGGCCCCCCTGCTATCTCCAGCCTAGGGAATTGGTGCTGTGTCCTCCAGTTGCTCCAGCCATGGCTAAAAGGGGTCAAGGCACAACTTGGACCATGGCTTCAGGAGGTGCAAACCCCAAGCCTTGGCAGCTTCCATGTGGTGTTGAGCCTGCAGGTGCACAGAAGTCAAGAACTGAGATTTGGAAACCTCTGTCTAGATTTCAGAGGATGGATAGAAACTCTAGGATGTCCAGACAGAAGTTTGCTGCAGGGGTTGGGCCCTTATGGAGAATCTCTGCTAAGACAGTGCAGAGGGAAATGTGGGGTTGAAGCCCCCACACAGAGTCCCCATGGGGGCACTGCCTGGTAGAGCTGTGAGAAGATGGCCACCATCCTCCAGACCCCAGAATGATAGATCCACTAACAGCCCTGCATAGACACTCAACACTATCCCATAAAAGCAGCTGGGGGCCAGGCGCAATGGCTCACACCTGTAATCCCAGCACTTTGGGAGGCCAAGGCGGGCAGATCACGAGGTCACGAGATCGAGACCATCCTGGGCAACATGGTGAAACCCCACCTCTATTAAAAATAAAAAAATTAGCTGGGCCTGGTGGCATGCACCTGTAGTCCCAGTTACTTAGGAGGCTGAGGGAGGAGAATCACTTGAACCTGGGAGGAGGAGGTTGCAGTGAGCCAAGACTGTGCCACTGCACTCCAGCCTGGTGACAGAGTGAGACCTCATCTCAAAACAAACAAACAAACAAACAAACAAAATAGCTGGGAGTGAGGCTGTACCCTATAAAGCCATAGGGGCACAGATGGTCAAGACCGTGGACTCCCACCTCTGCATGACCTGGATGTGAGATACAGAGTCAAATGAGGTCATTTTGGAGCCTTAGGATTTGATTGCTCTGCTGAATTTCCAAGTTGCATGGGGCCTGTGGCCCCTTTGTTTTGGCCAATTTTTCCCATTTGTAATAGGAGTCTTTACCCAATGCTTATACCCCCATTGTATCTGGAAGATAACTAATTTGTTTTTTAGTTTTACAGGCTCATAGATGGAAATAACTTGCTTTGTCTCAGATGAGACTTCGGAATGTGGACTTTTGAGTTAATGCTGAAATGAGTTAAAACTTAGGGGGACTGCTGGGAAGGCATGATTGGTTTTGAAATGTGAGGACATGAAATTTAGGAGGGGCTGTGATAGAATGAGATGGTTTGACTGTGTCCTCACCCAAGTATCATCTTGAATTAGAGCTCCCGTAATTTCCATGTGTTGTGGGAGGGACCCAGTGGGAGATAACTGAATCATGGGATTGGTTTTCCCATACTGTTCTCGTGGTACTGAATAAGTCTTATGAAATCTGATGGTTTTATAGGGGGTTTCCTACTTCACTTGTCTCTCATTCTTTCTTTGCCTGCTCCCATGTAAGATGTGCCTTTCACCTTTTGCCATGATTGTTATGCCATCCCAGCCATGTGCAACTATGAATCCATTAAACTTCTTTCCTTTATAAATTACACAGTCTTGTGTATGTCTTTATCAGCAGCATGAGAATAGACTAATACACTGTGAGACCCATGTGTTTCCTAACACATCCAGGAATATGAAACACTCTGCTTGTGAGAATTTTTACATGAAATACCATATTTGGGACAAATTAGATTTGTCATGGTTTCCTTGACTTTCAGACTTCTGAAGCAATAGTCTTTGAACTATTGAAAAGACTTCCTTTGCCCTGATATTGTCTTTGCCCCTTTGTCAAAGGTCAGTTACTAGATTTATATGAATTTAGTTGTGGTCTCTTTATTCTGCCCTATTAATTTATTTGTTTGGTCTTACACTATCTTGATTACTGTGGCTTTATAATAAGTCTTCAAGTTGGGTAATTCCAGTTCTCCAACTTTGTTCCTTTCCTTCAATATTGTGTTGGCTATTCTGGGCCTTTTGCCTATCTGTGTAAACTTCATAATCAGTCTGTCAATGTTCACAAGATAACTTGCTAGAATATTGATTGGCATTCTATAAGCTGAATCTATAAATCAAATTTGAAATAATTTACATTTGACGACACTGAGTTTTCCTATCCATAAATATGGTATAGCTTTCTAATTATTTAGTTCTTTAATTAGTTTCATTAGTGTTTTTAGTTTTTCCTTGTAGTTCTTGTATATATTTTTATGTACATAGGTTAGATATATACCTAAGTATTTTATTCTTGGGGGATGCTAATGTAAATGATATTGTGTACTTAATTTCAGCTTCAACTTGTGCATTGCTGGTATGTAGGAAAACAATTGACATTTGTATAGTAACATTGTATTTTGCCACTTTGCTAAAATTACTCATTAATTCCGGGAGATTTTTTGTTGATTCCTTCAGATTTTCTACCTAGATCATCATGTCATCTGCAAATGAAGACAGTTTTAATTTTTCTTTTCCAATCTTTTTCCTTTCCTTTTTTTTTTTTTTTTGTCTTATGAGATTTGGTAGTACTTTCAATATGAGGTTGAAAATAAATGGTTACAGGGGACTTCCTCACAATTCTTCTAATCTGAGTTGGAAGGCTTCAAGTTTCTCACTATTAAGTATGGCATTACTTGTAGTTTTTGGGGGTTTTTTGGTGGGTATTTTTTTAAGTAGGTATTCTTTGTCAAGATAAGAAAGTCCTCTGCAACTTTTAAAATTGTGAATTAGTGCTGAATTTTGTCAAATTCTTTTTCTGCACTGTTGATATAATTATTCAATTTTTAGTCTGTTAATGTAATAAATTGCATTAATTTATTTTTAAATATTGAACCAAACTTATATACCTTGGATAAATCCCACTTGGTCATGGTGTATAATTTTTTAATGAACTTTGTTGTCGATGGATTTGCTATTTTTTTTTTTTTGAGAATTTTTTATTTGATGAGTTTGAGAGATATTAGTCTTTAGTTTTATTTTCTTGTATATCTTTGTCTGGTTTTTGTGATTATAGTAATGCTACTTTTATAGAATAACTTAGCAAGTAGGCCTGCCACTTCTACTCTCTGTAACAGATTATAGAGAATTAGTTAATTTTATTCTTAAATATTTGATAGAATTCATCAATAAACCCATCTCAGCCTGGCACTGTTTTGGAAAGTTATTTATTATTTATTCAATTTATTAATAGATGTAGTCCTTTTCAGACTATTTCTTCTTGTGTGAGCTTTTTGGCAAATTGCATCTTTTAACTAATCGGTTTGTTTAATTGAAAACCTACCAATTTTAAGAAATTGGTAGGTTTTCAAATTTGTAGGCATAGAGTTGTTCATCATATTCCTTTATTATCCGTTCAGTGTTCATGGGATCTGTAGTGATGCTCCCTCTTTTATTTCTGATATTAGTAACTTGTGTCCTCTCTTTTATTTCTTAGTTATTCTGGTGGAGAAATATTTTATTGGCCTTTTCAAGGAAACAGCTTTTGATTTTCTCTATTGATTTCCTGATTTAAATTTTATTGATTTCTGTTCTAACTCTTGTTATTTCCTTCTTCTTACTTTGGATTTAATTTTCTCTTCTTATTTAAATTTAAATGATTAACTTTTTATCTTTTCTAATATATTTTAATGTTATCAATTTCCTCTAAGCACAGCTTTCACTGCATCTCACAAATACTGATAAATTGTGTTTTTATTTTATTTAGTTCAAAATATTTTAAAAGTTCTTCTTTGACCCATTTGTTGTTTAGAAATGTGTTGTTTAGTCTCTATGTATTTGAGGATTTTCCAGTTATCTTTCTGTTATTAATTTATTGTTTAATTCCATTGTGCTCTCAGATTAGACATTGTATGATTTTTATTGTTTTAAGTGTGTTAAGATTTGTTTTATGTTACAAAATGTGGTCTATTTTTGTGAATGTTACTTGTGAGCTTTAGAAGAATGTGTATTATGCTGTTGTTGGATGAAATAGTTTGTAGATGTCTGTCCTATTCAGTTAATTGATCATTTTGTTAGTTCAACTATGTCCTTACTGATTTTCTGACTTATAGATCTATCAATTTCTGACAAATGGGTATTAAAGGTTCTAGTTATAATAGTGGATTAATTTATTTCTTTTTGCAGTTCTGTTAGTGTCTGCCTCATGTTGTTTGATGGTCTGCTTTTGGGTGCGCACACATTAAGAATTGTCATGCCTTTTTAGAGAGATGATTCTTTTATTATTATGTAACACTCTTCTCTATCGCTGTTAACTTCCCTTGCTTTGAAGTCAGCCTTGTCTAAAATTAATACAACTATTTCTGCTTTCTTTTGATTGATGTTAGCATGGTATATTTTTTTCCAACCATTTACTTTTAATTTATATGTGTCTTTATATTTACAGTGGATTTCTTGTAGAAAATGTATAACTGGGTCTCATTTTTTGACCCACTCTGACAACCTCTGTTGTTTAATGTGTTCAAAGCAATTATTGATATGTTTAGGTTAACGTCTTCCATATTTGTTGCCTTTTTCTATTTGCTGCCCTTGTGCTTTTTGTCTGTTTTTGTTTTCCACTCTTTTTCTGTGCTTTGTGGTATTCAATTGAACACTTGCTATGATTCAATTTTCTCTGTCTTCTTAGCATATCAGTTATGCATCCTGGGTTTTAGTTTTTATGGTGTTTGCTGTGGAGTTTGTCATATGCATTTATAAGGAACCCAAATCCACTTTCAAATAACATTAAAACACTATGTGTAATGTGAGCACCTTCTAATAACAAAATAATCCTAATTCCTCCCCATCTCTTGTATCATTGTGGTCATTTATTTCATTTGTGTATATATATATACACACATACACATAAACATATATAAGTACCATATACTTGAGTATTGTATTAGTACGTTCTCACACTGCTAATAAAGACATATCTGAGACTGCGTTAGTATATAAAAAGAAAAGTTTTAATTGATTCATGTTCATTATATCTGGGGAAGCCTCGGGAAACTTACAATCATGGCAAAAGTGGAAGCAAACACATCTATCTTCACATAGCAGCAGCAAGGAGAAGTGCAGACTGAATGGGGAGAAAGCCCCTTATAAAACCAACAGATGTCATGAGAACTCACTATCACGAGAACAGTATGGGGGAAAATGCCACCGTGATTCAATTATCTCCACCTGGTCCTGCCCTTGACATGAAGGGATTACTTCAATTCGAGGTGAAATTTGGGTGGGGGCACAGAGTCAAACCATATCAATTATGTACATATCAACATACATAATAGAATGTATAATAGAATTTATTGCCATTATTATTTTGAACAAAATTTTATTTGTTAGATTAATTAAGAGTAAGAAAAATAAGTTTTAATTTTACTTCCTTTATTCCATCTTTGATGCCCTTTCTTCACTCAGGTTTCTAACCCATATAATTTTCCTTCTTTCTAAAGAAATTTCTTTAATATTTATTACAAGGAAGCTACTGGCAACAAATTCCATCAATTATTATTTGTCTGAGGAAGTAGATTTTTCTTTCACTTTGTAAAGATAATTTTTATGGTACAGAATTCTAGGTTGGCATTTCTTTTCTATCAACAGTTTAACTGTTTCAATCCATTCTGTTCTTGCTTGCACTAAAAAGTGCAAGGGAAGTAAGATGTAATTATTTTTTAGAGGTAAAGTGTCTCTATCCTCTGACTACTTTCAGGATTTTTTCTTCTTCTTTGTTTTTTTTTTATTATTATTATTTATTATTTTTTTATTTTTTTAAATAGTTTAAAAATGATATGCCTAGGTGTTATTTGGAGTTTTTGTTTTGTTTTGTATTTATTTTGCTTTGTGTTTTCTGAGCTTCTTGGATCTCTGGTTTGTTGTCTTACATTCATTTGGGGAAAATCTCAGTCAGTATTGTTTCAAATATTTCTTCTGTTCCTATCGTTTCTTTTATCCTTATGGAATTTTCATTAGAGGCATGTGAGAGATTTTGTAGTCATCTCAGTCTTCAGATATTCTGTTTTTTGTTGTTGTTGTTGTTGTTGTTGTTTTTTTGTTTTTTTTTTTTTTTAGTGCTTATTCTCTTTCCTTTAAGTGTTTGAAATTTTTATTAATATATCTTCAAGTTTGGAGATTCTTTCATCGGCCATGTCTCGTCCACTAATAATACTATCAAAGGCACTCTTCATATCTGTTTTTTCTCTAGCATTTCTTCTTGATTCTTTAAGATTTTTTATATTTCTGCTTTAATTGTTCATCTTTTCTTGCATACTGTCTACTTTTTATTAGAGCTATTTGAATATTAATCAAATTTTTAAAAATTAGTCTGAAAATTCCAACATCCTTGCCATGTCTAGTTTTGATATTTACTTTAATTCTGATTTTATTTTTTATTTTGCCTTTTCGTATGCCTTGTAATAACCTGTTGTAAATATTAACGTAATTGTAAATTGGGGGAGGGGTGTGTGCAGAGGAAGCATTTGATAGTCTTTTTATAGTTTGACTTTTTTAGTGAGCTTATACTTCTGGACTGTGAACTTCACAAGTGTTTCTCAGTTTTGTTCTCCTGCTTTAGGTGGGAAAGGATGGCTACAGTGGGCTGAGGTTGGGTCATTCCTTTCTCCCAAATGGAAAGTTACAGCTGACTGGAATTGGGCATTTCCCTTT
The DNA here is from genome assembly GCF_003255815.1 of Theropithecus gelada. Classification (NCBI taxonomy): domain Eukaryota; kingdom Metazoa; phylum Chordata; class Mammalia; order Primates; family Cercopithecidae; genus Theropithecus; species Theropithecus gelada. The sequence continues at coordinate 45,297,858 of NC_037675.1, read as the reverse complement.
CTCGAGGTCAGTTAGGCTCTGATAATGCACCAGCAGGTTAGGCCTTGGTTAACTACTTTCTCCTGAGGTCAGGCCTTGTTAAGAAACAGAGTGCTATCGTATATTTCAAAATGGTTTGTTTTCTCTTGCCTCTGCCTGAGCAAGCGGGATTTTTCTCCGATATTTACTTTGGGAACCTGCTTGAAGTTCTGAAGGTAAAACTCACAATATTATGCTCTTTCCCTGTGACTTGGTCCTTCTGGAGCTTTTAACTCTCAGAGTTGTCTACATTAAGCCTAGAGCAAATCTTCAATTACAGCTGAGATTTTCCTATCAGGCGCTGGTCCGTACAGTGGTTTTTTGCTGATGAGTCTCTGTTCCTATAAACCATGACTTTCTGCATTTGCTTGTCTGTCTAATCTTGGGAATAGCAGTTTTCCCTCATGTTGCCATATGTATGGATCCAAGAGGAGTTGTTGATTTTGTCTGTTCAGTTTATTACTTGTTAGAACAAAGTGTTGACTTCCAAACTTCTTGTATGTAGAACTGGGAATCTATGACAATGATTTTACGATATATTTTTCCATACAGAAAATAGAAAGGTAATTCAGTGTTTTCTCTATTGTGTTTTGTCAAAATTTGTTTTTTATTATTGAGATTTGAATCTGCGTATGGATTTTTTCACAGTTTGTAGCACCACTACAGATGTTTGATGCAAAAACTAAGAATTCTGATAATTTCTCCATTGTATAATTTCCCATTTAAAAATGTAAAAGTACTGTGCAGACATAGTACATACATTGCATTATTTAATATATTTCTACCAGGAGAATTTGACCAGGAAATTAGAATGAAATCTTCCACTTTAAATTTTGCTCATAAAATTATTGGAAGAATTTCAATTATTAACTTCTTATCCTATTCATTTCAAATTTTATTTCACTTCCACTGTGTACATACATGCAATGCAAAATGCAACAGGGCACATTCCATTATGATAAATTATCAGTCCCTGTGCCTCCATCTCCTGATGCTAGGTAAGGTGGCATAGAGGAAGCCATCTCTACCAGATGCTTACTAATAATCTAACTTTATATGAAAGCCACTGAAATTCACATTAGGACATTCATCTACACCTTAAATCAATGTAGCATGAATTCAGCTTTCATTTCCTGGATCTTCAAAATTTCTAAAACCACTCTAGCTATGTGTGATAGTTTATAATGGACAGGAATTTCACTTGATTGCAGGTAAAAAATTACCCTTGCAAAACTTTTAAAAATATAGATCCTGTGAACACATAGCTATGATTTCTTCCAGGGTGGTGGAGGGGTTCTATGAAAGTGAGAAGCCCTGAAAGTTAAGCTTCAGTAGCTTCACATCCATCTACCTCTAGAATTTTATTATTAACCATAGATTTTTAGTTACTAAAAACAGCTTCCTAGTAATAATAATACATGATATCCCTCAGTGACTGGCAAGGTGCTTAATTATAGGCTGAAATATGGGTTATTTTGTGTGAGGAAATAATTGCTACAATTATCTTTAGAACTAATAAGCATTTAAATGAAATATTTTTTAAAAAAATGTTCTAATTGTCTTGATTTTGAAAAATTTCCAAATCTCATTCTTATGGAAATCACAGCTCTTACAATACATGAGCTCTTAAGAGAAATCATTTTAGTGATGACTAATTGTTGGAATGTCAAAGATGATGTTTGCACTTTATATTTTCCATTTATAAATAATGTTTTCCCTAAGAAACAAAATTATCGTGAAATATAAAAACTATCATAAATTATAAATTAAAACATGTAAATTTTATTAAAAGCAGGACTATGCCAATTTTTATTTTTATAAGGATAGCTTTATTTTACATAAATTGCTCAAGTACCAACTAGTATAGTAGATAGTTTTCAAAAAGTTATGTTGCTTGAGAGTACAATCTGACAATTTCTACACACCAAAACTTATTTGTCTATTACCACTTTCATGCACTCACTGTTATAAATAAGTAATGGGAAGTGAATTCATATAAGTGACAAAAGGACTTTGATAACACTAACATGTAAGTAGAATTTTAGAGTTGGCACTTTTGGCTATAACAATCTGAAATAAATCCTTAGTGACTTGGAACATATTTTTACTTCAGCATTAAATGTAGTGAACTTTTCTCATAAGCTTTAAGGTTGAGCTTAGTTGTTCATTTATTTCTATTCCATAGTGAATATTGAGACCTATTTTCAGAAATCAGACCTACATGCCCCAAAGATAAATATTCTAAACAAACACAAGAAGCCTTCCAAGGGAATCTTGTGGGCTCATAATAATTAGTTGTATAAAATAAATAAATAAAAGTAGATACATTAAACAAAAACTCACTTCTATTGAACATTTTTCTTTGAATCTCTAATGACTTCCTCATTGTGATTTATAGTTTTAAAATATGTCTGAAAAGGAACAGAATATTTTATAAACATAATTCTTTTTTAGATCTGACAGCAGTGTTCAGGCTTTCTTCTTAGTGATGATCACAGCATTAGGGCATAATTTCTTCAAAATAAAGAATTTCTAATATAATTTTAAAATATACATTTTTCATCTAAATAATTGATCTAAAGTTTTCCACATTATTGGAAACAACAATTGGGCATAAAAATTGAGTTTTATGTACAATAACTTAAAATGTGTTGAAAATATATTAATAAGAGATGTATAGCATCCAAGAGCTATATTTCATAATTGATTTATCTCATTGGAATGTTAAAGGGAGGTGGTCCCAATGTCTTTATTTTATAAAATATTTGTCTTTTACATCAAATGAGAACATTATTATGTGTGGCCTAAGAGCAGCATAAACAATCAAATCAACTAGAAAGATTTTATAATCAGAGCAATATATATAGTACAAAACAAAAAAGGTGTAGTGACATGAAAAAAGTATAAACATATTCAATCATATAAATGGTATATACTGAATAACTTTAAATCTTAAAAGTATTATATTATTTAAAATATACATTAAAGTGGTGTACCTCAAGTAGGTGATACTAGGAAGCCTTTGTAATTATATGCATGACTACATCAGTGAGTCAGTAACACATTTCTTTGAATTTTTGAATGAAGACTATTGTTCTCTACTTGCATAGTTATTAATACAAAGCACAATCTAAGCCTAGGTGAAAATTACCAGGATGAACAGCACTATAAAAATAGATTGTTCTGGTTTCTGAAATTTGGTCTTTGAGTACAGCAGTGGGTATAAAAAATAGCTTGCCAAAATGCAAGGACCCCCTATTACAATGTCTTCAGTAGCCAAAAGAATAACATGAATGTGTGAAGACAATAAGTTTTTAAAATGAGGAAATTGTGGAGACTGTGGTACAGAGAACCTATCCCAACTAAAATATATTTAAATACATTATTTTAAATATTGTATTGCTGAAGGCTAAAAATAGACCACGTGCCTTGAGTTTGTTATTCCTGCCATGATGGCTCATTTAAGCATGGGGAATGTAAGCTGTTTCCCTATGGATATCTTCTACAGGCTAGAGAACATATGTATCCATGTTAAAAAATATTTTAAAATCAATTTTTGAGGCATAATTTATATACATTAAAATGTACTGATTTTAACTGTTCAGTTCAGTGAGTTTGACAGATGTATAGATCCATGTAACCATTACACAATTTAAAAAGTATAAACCATTTCCATCACCTCATGCCAAGTAAATTCATGCTATGTTCAGCAGATCCCTACTTCCAATCTCTATTCTTAGTCAAAAAATGATCTGTTGTTTGTCATTGTAAATTAGTCTTAAAAAATTTTTTTTAGAGACTGGATATTGCTCTGTCACCCACGCTGGAGTGCAATGATACAATCATATCTCACTAAAGCCTCAAACTCCTAGACTTAAAGAATCCTCATGATGCAAGACATTTTTGGCCACTTTGCCAACCAGGGACTTCCAGGGCTGTTGATACCCCCCACTCCCGGGCCTCACTTGGCCCAGGGCCTGCTGCTGGTGGCACCCCACCCACTTGGTCCACCTGGGCTGGGTCTGGTATGTGCACTGGCTCAGCCCGTGGCTGGACTGGTTGTGCCCCAGCTTGCCTGTGTTACAGGTTGTACCCGCCTTTGGGGGTGCCCAGGCTTTTGTCCTGCATCCAAGAATAATGAGGTTATGCTGACAATTTGAAGAGTGAAGAGGGTGGAGAATAATTTTATTGAGCCAGGGGACAGCTCTCAGCAGTGAGGGAATGCGGGGGTGGTCCCCTACCCCGACAGTCAGGTGGTTTCTCTCCTAGGGTGGCTGGGTCCAGGACTTTTTATGGACTCAGCATATGGAGTGTGTGCTGAATGGTTTGTGAGTATGCAAAAAAAGTTAAAGCAATAACACCACTCAAAGGTGGGTAGTACAGTGTAGAAAGCCAATTAGGAAAGGATAGGTATTTGTAAAATTGGTGAAGGGTGGAAATCAGAGGAGAGTGTGCCTAAAAGGAACACAAGTTCTTAATCCAGTTGGAAGATTTAACTTGTAGTTTGGCTTTCAGGCTTTAAACTGTCTTCAGCTTGGAGGTGGGGTTTTACTAGGGACCTACTCCTATCTACCTAGGCATTTGACTGCCTACTGTCACTATCATTCCTGTCTCAGCCTTCCAAGTAGCTGAGATGATAAGTGTTCACCACCACTCCTGGCTATTTTCTTAACTTTGTTTTTATTGTTTAGAAACAGGTACCTACTGCATTGTGAGAGGCTGGTCACAAACTCCTGGGCCCTGGCTATCCTTCCTGTTTAACCTCCTGTGTAGCTATGATTACAGGTGCAAGCCACTATGCTAGCTAGAATGGTCTTGTCTTTCTGCAGTTTCATAATAAGGGAATCATGTAGCTTGTACCTTTTTTCTTTGGCTTCTTTTGCTTAGTGTCTTGTTTTCAAGATGTTGTTGAGTGTGTCAGTAATTTGTTTAATTGCATCGCTGAATGTTATTCAAAAAAATAAGCAAAATGCAGTCTGTTCATATCTTCTCCCATTAATGGACTCCTAGTCTATTTCTGATTACAATCTATAGTTTAAAAAAAGTTACTATGGTCATTTTTATACCAGACTTTTTGTATATGTGTTATTTTTGGGCAGGGTGCATACCTATGAATGTAGAGTCACCTGTTAAAGATATGAACAATTTTATTTTTAAGATGGCCAAACCATTATACAAATGGTTGTTCTGTTGAGCAATGCATTAGAGTTCATTTATATCTTCATCAGTACTTGGTGTTGCCTGTTTATTTAAAAATGTATTGTATTAGTTGATGTCTATAAGGTTTTGATTTAATTGTATTTCTCTGATAAATAATAATGTTTAACATCTTTTTATGTGCTTAATAGCCATTTATATAAAAGCAACTATGCAGAACGTAATCATTGTACATGATCTATCTTTCTTGACTCAACATAATCCCACAGAAAACCATCCAAATTTTATATATCTATAGTTTGTTTTTACTGTTAAGCAGCATTATATGTTATTACTATGTGTGTTCCACAGTATGTTTATGCACCTGTTGAAGGGTTTCCAGATTATTTCTAGTTTTGAGTCATTACAAATAAAAGTACTATAAATATCTTTGTATAGGTTTTTGTATGAGCATAAACTTCAATTTCACTAGGATAAATGCCTAAGATTCAATTATTAAGTCATATGTTAATTGCATGGTAAATGTTATAAGAAACTGCCAAACTGTTTCATTTTCAGTTTCCAGATATTATTAGTGTATAAAATGACATTGATTTTTGTGTTTTGATCTTGTATTCTGCCACCTTACTGCACTTATTATTTATTTCTGGAACATCTTGAAAATTATTTGATAATTTCTCTGCAAAAAGATTATATCATCTTCAAATGGGAAAACTTTTAGTTCTTCTTCCAATCTATTTGGCTTTATGCCCTTTTACTTTTCTTATTTCAGTGGCTACAATTTTCAGTGATAAAACCTTCATGAAGAATGATGAGAGTGAATACCTTTACCTTATTCTCATTCTTACAGGGAAAGAAATCAATCTTTCACTAGTAATTATGATATTAATTGTAGGTTTGGGGATTTTCTTAGCTGATCTTACTAACTTGAGGTAATTTACCTCTATCCCTATCTTGCTGAGAGTTTTTAATCATGAATTTGATATTGAATATTGTCATTTTTCTGCATTGTTAATTGATATAACCTTCACATGTTTCTTGTCTAGTCTGTTTATATGCTATGTTATACTGATTGATTTTTGAAAGTGTTGCTAGTCTTTCATACCTGAAATAAATCCTACTTGGTTGGTCATGGTATATAATTTTGTTCATGCATTGTTGGATTTGCTTCCTAATATTTTTTTGAGAACTTTTTGCATCTTAATGAGAACTATTCATCTATGGTTTTCTTTTTTTGTCATTCCTATTTGTTCTAATTGGTTTTTGTACCCATTAACCATTTGCTCTTTCATCCCAATGCCCCCAAGGGCTACACTTCCCAGCCTCTGATAAACATCATGCTACTTTCTATCTCCACAAGTGGAATTATTTTAAGTGTTGGCTCTCACAAATAAGTAAACATATGTGATGTTTCTCTTTCTGTGCCTGTATTATTTCACTTAACATAAGTATCTCCAGTTTTATCCATGTTGTTGCAAATGACAGGATCTCCTGCTTGCTCATGGCAAAATAGTACTCCATTGTGTAAATGTACCATGTTTTCTTTATCTATTTGTCTATTGATGGACATTCAGGTGGTTTCCAAATATTGGCGATTGTAAATAGTGTTTTAATAAACATGAGAGTACAGATATCTCCTCAATATGCTGATTTCCTTTTTTTTTAAAGATATATACCTAGCAGTGGGAATGCTGGACCATATGGTAGTTCTATATTTAGTTTTGTCGGGAACCTCCAAACTATTTTGCATAGAAGTCACACTAATTTACATTCCCACCAACAATGTGCAATGGTTCCCTTTCTCCAAGTCTTCACCAGCATTTGTTATTGCCTGTCTTTTGGAGATAAGCTATTTTAACTTTGGTGAGATGTTGTCTCCCTGTAGTTTTGATTCACATTGCCCTGATGATAAATGATGTCAAGTACCTTTTCCTATGCCAGTTTGTCATTTGTATATCTTCTTTTGAGAAATGTCTATTCAAATTCATGTCTTGATCAGATTATTACTCTTTTCAATAGAGTAGTTGAAGCTCCTTATATGTTCTGGTTATAAATTGCTTGTCAGGTGGGTAGTTTGCAAGTGTTTTCTCCAATTCTATTCTATTTCAACAAATTCAGAACAATTTGTTGAAGAGACAGCAAATTGTCTCTTCAATTTGTTGATTGTTTCCTTTGCTGTGCAGAAGTTTTTTGACTTGACGTGATCCAATTTGTCCATTTTTGCTTTGGTTGCCTGTGCTTGCAGGGTATTGCTCAAGAGATTTTTGACCAGACCAATGTTCTGGAGATTTTTACCGCATGTTTTCTTATAGTAGTGTCATAGTTTGAGGTCTTATATTTAAGTCTTTAATCCATTTTGATTTTTTATGTGGCAAGAGATGGGGTTTAGTTTCATTTTTCTGCATATGGCTATTTGGTTTTCCCAGCACAATTTATTGAAGAGACTGTCTTTCCTCCAGTGTGTTTTTGGCACCTTTGTTGAAAATGTTTTCACTGTAGGTGTGTGAATTTATTTTTGGATTCTCTGTTCTGTGACTTTGGTTTATGTTCCTTTTTTTTTATGCCAGTACCATGCTGTTTTGGTTACTACAGCTCTGTAATATAATTTGACATCAGGTAATGTGATTCCACCAGTTTTCTTATTTTTATTCAAGATAGTTTTGGCTATCCTGAGGTCTTTCATGGTTCCATATAAATTTTATGGTTTTGTTTTTATTTCTGTGAATAATGTCATTGGTATTTTTGCAGGGATTGCATTAAACATGTAGATTGCTTTAGATAGTATGTATATTTTCATAATATTGGTTCTTTGCATTCATTTCAATTTTTTGTGTCCTTTTCAGTTTCTTGGATCAATATATTATAGTTTTTAATATAGAACTCTTTCACTTTGTTAGTTAAATTTATTCTTATATATATTATTTGTAGTTATTTTAAATCAGATTACTTTCTTGATTATTTTTTCAGAATGTTTGCTGTTGGCATATAGAAATGTAACTGATTTTTGATGTTGATTTTTATTCTACAACTTTACTGAATTTGTGTATCAATTTTACTAGATTTTTGGTGGAGTGTTATAGCTTTTTCCAAAGAACATATTATCTGCAAACAAGAATACTTTGATTTCTTCTGTTCCAATTTGAATGCCCTTTATTTCTTTCTCTTGTCTGATTGCTTTAACTAGGATTTCCAGTACTGTTTTGAATAACAGTGGTGAAAGTGGGCATCCTTGTCATGTTGCTGATCATAAAGAGAGGCTTTCATTGTTTTCCCCATTCAGTATGGTACTAGCTGTGGGTCTGTCATATATGGCTTTCATTGTGTTGAGTTATGTTACTTCTATATCCAGGTTTTTCAGATTTTTATCATGAAGGAATATTCAATTTTATCAAATGTCTTTTTGGCATCAACCGAAATAATAAAAAATTCCTTCCATTCTGAGGGTTGTCTGTTTACTCTATTGATAGTTTCTTTTGCTGTGCAGAAGCTCTTTAGTTTAATTAGATCCTCCAGCATATATAAAGAACTTAAACAACTTTACAAGAAAAAAAAATAAAACAACCCCAATAAAAAGTGGGCAGAAGATATGAAAAGGCACTTCTCAAAATATAACATACATGTGAACAACAAGCATATGAAAAAAAAGCTCAACATCACTGATCAGTAGAGAAATGCAAATGAAAACCACAATGAGATACCATCTCTCACCAGTCAGAATGGCTATTATTAAAAAGTCAAAAAATAACAGCTGCTGGCAAGATTGTGGGAGAAAAGAAATGTTTATTCACTGTTTGTGGGACTGTAAATTAGTTCAACCATTGTGGAAGACAGGGTGGTGATACCTCAAAGACCTAAAAACATCTACCTTTGGACCCAAGAATCCCATTGCTGGGTATATGTCCAAAAGAATATAAATTTTTCTATTATAAAGACAAATGCACACAAATATTCACTGCAGCACTATTCACAATAGCAAAGACATGGAATCAACCTATATGTCTATCAATGACAGATTGGATAAAGAGGTTGTGGTACATATACACAATGGAATACTATAGCAGTCATAAAAAATAATGAGATTATATCCTTTGCAGGGACATGGATGGAGCTGGAGGCCATTATCCTTAGCAAACTAACACAGGAACAGAAATACTGAATGTTCTCACTTGTAAGTGGGAGCTAAATACTGAGCACACATGGACACATAGAGGGGAACGACACACACTGTGGCCTACTGGAGTGGGGAGAGTGAGAGGAGGGAAAGGATCAGAAAAAAATAACTAATGAGTACTAGGCTTAATACTTTACTGATGAAATAATCTGTACAGTAAATCCCCATGACACACCTTTACCTTTGTAACAAATCTTCAAGTGAACCCCTGAACTTAAAAGTTTTTAAAAATTTTTTAAATGTCAATGAGCCCTGCCCCATATCATAGATAAGCAATAAAGCCTTTCAAATACCAACAAAAGAGAAATGATTGTATGGCTTTTGTGGTTTATTCTGTTGACATGCTGAATCACATTGATCTGCATATATTGAACTATCCTTGCATCCCTGGGATAAATCCACTTGGTGATGATGAATAATCTTTTTAATGTGTTGTTAAATATGGTTTGCTAGTGTGTGGATGAATAGAAGAGGATTTTTTGCATTCATGTTAATCAGGGATATTGGCCTGTAGTTTCCTCTTTTTGATGTGTCTTTGTCTGGTTTTGGTATCAGGGTAATACTTGCGCCATACAAGAAGTTTGGAATTTTCCCTCTTCCTCTATTTTTCAGAATACTTTGAGTAGAATTGGTATTATTTCTTCTTTAAAGGTTTGATAAAATTCAACAGAAAAGCTTCGAGTCCTGAATGTTTATTTTCTGAAAGAAATTTTATTAGAGCTTTAATATCGTTACTTGTAATTAGTCAGTTCAGGTTTTGGATTTCTTCATGGTTCAATCTTGGTAGGTTGTATGTATCTAGGAATTTACTCATTTCTTCTAGGATTTCCAATTTACTGGCATACAGTTGCTCATGGTAACCACCAATAATCTTTTTAATGTTTACAGCATCAATTGTGATGTTTCTTTTCCCATCTGTGATTTTATTTATTCAGGTCTTTTCTCTATTTTCTTAGTCTGCCCAAAGGTTTGCCAATTTTGTTTCTCTGATCAACCAACCAACTTTTACTTTTCATTTCATTGATCTTTTGTATTTTTTTAATTTCAATTTTATTTATTTCTTCTCTTATCTTTATTATTTATTTTCTTAGACTTATTTTGGGTTTGGTTTGCTCTTGCTTTTTAATTTTTTAAATGCATTGTTGAGATTTTTATTCAAAGTTTTTCTACTTGTTTGATGTAAGTACTTATTAGTATATAAACTTTTCTCTTGTACTGCTTTCACTGTATCCCACAGGATTGATATGTTGTGTTTTCATTTTCATTTGATTCAAGAAATGAAACAGTGGTCATTCAGGGGTATAGTGTTTAATTTTCTTCTTTCTATAATTTCCAAAATTCTCCCTATTATTAATTTTTTGTTTTATTCCATTGTGGTCAGAGAAGATACTTCATATAATTACAGTTTTTTAAAATATTGAAGACTAGTTTTGTGGCCAAACATATGGTATATCCTTGAGAATGAGCCATATGCTGAGGAGATGAATATGTATTTGCAGTTGTTGAATGAAAAGATCTGTAAATGTCTATTAGGTCCATTTATTCTATAGTGTAGATTAGTCTATACTGTAGATTAATATAGATTAAATCTAATGTTACTTTGTTGGTTTTCTGTTTGGATGATCTGTCCAATGCTAAAAGTAGGGTTTTGAAGTCTACAGCTATTATTGTATTGGGGTCTATCTCTATTTTTAGGTAAACAACATTTGCTTTATATTTCTGGGTGCTCCAGTTTTGGTACCTATATACTTGCAATTAATATATCTTTTTTTCTAAATAGACCCCTTTATTATTATATAAGGATCTTCTTTTTCTATTTTTATAGTTTGGCTTAAAATCTATTTTGTCAGATACAAGTATAGCTACCTCTGCTCCTTTTTGGTTTCCATTTGCATGAAGTATCTTTTTCCGTTCTTTTACTTTCATTCTATTTATATCTTTATAGGTGAATTTCTTTCTTATGGGCAAAAAAAATCATTTGGTATTTTTAAAAATTCATTCAGCCACTCTATGTATTTTGATTGACAAGTTTAGTCCATTTACATTCAATGTTATTATTAATAAGTAAGGACTTACTTCTGCCATTTTATTATTGATTTTCTGGTTGTCTTGTGATTTTCCTTTCCTTCTTTCCCTCCTTTCTGTCTTCCTTTTAGTTAAGGTGATTTTCTCTAGCAATACATTTTAATTTCTTGTTTTTTATTTTTTGTGTATCTGTTATATATTTTTTAATTTGAAGTTACCATAAAGCTTCAAAATACTGTATTATAACCCATTATTTTAAACTGAGGATAACTGAACACTGACTGTATAAAGAAACACACAATCAAAGAGAAAACTGAAAACACTGTACACTTCATCTTCTTCATTCTGATTTTTAACTTTTGTTATTTCTATTTATATCTTCTCATACTACCTATGTCTTGAAAAGTTGTTTTAGTTATTATTTTTAATAGGTTCCTCTTTTAGTCTTTCTACTCAAGATAAGAGTAATTTATGTACAACAGTTAGAGTGTTGTAATAATCTGTGTTTGTCTGTGTTCTTACTACTACCAGTGAGTTTTGTACCTTCAGGTCATTTCTTACTGCTCATTAATGTGATTTTCTTTCAGACTGAAGATCTCCCTTTAGTATTTCTTGTAGGAGAAGTCTGGTGTTGATGAAATCCCTCAGCTCTGGGTTTGTCTGAGAAAGTCTTTATTTCTCCTTCTTGTTTGAAGGATATTTTAATGGGATATACTATTCTAGGATAGAAGATTTTTTTTTCCTTAAGCATTTAATTATGACATGCCACTCTTCTTTAGTCTTTAAGGTTTCTACTGAAAAGTCTGACAGACATATTGAAGCTCCTTTGCATGTCATTTGATTTTTTTTTTTCTGTTACTGCTTTAAGGATGCTATCTTTATTCTTGCTTTTTGGGAATTTTACTATTAAACGTCTTGAGGTAGTCTTATATGGGTTAAAAGTCTTATATTGTTTGGTGTTCTATAACCTTCTTGTACTTGAACATTGATACCTTTCTCTAGGTTTGGGAAGTTCTCTGTATTATTAATTAGAATAAACTTTCTGACATGATCTCTCTCTCTCTCTCTTTCTATCTTCTCTTTAAGACCAATCATTCTTAGATTTGCTTTTTGGAGGCTATTTTCTAGATCCTGTAGGCATACTTCACTTTTTAAATTCTTTTTTGTTTTACCTCCTCTGACTGTGTATTTTCAAATAGCCTGTCTTCAGGCTTACTACTTCTTTCTTCTGCTTTATTAGTTCTGCTGTCAAGAAACCGATGCATGCTTCAGTATGCCAGTTGCATTTTTCAGCTCCAGAATTTGTTTGATTATTTTTAATGATCTCAATCTCTTTGTTTATTTGATAGGATTGTGAATTCCTTTAAGTAATCTTGAATTTCATTGAGCTCCCTCAAAACAACTATTTTTAATTTTCTGTGTGAAATTCACCTATCTCTGTCTCTCAGGAATTTGTCACTGATGTGTGATTTGTTTTGTTTGGTGATATGTTTTGCTATGTTTTCTAGGATGGTCTTAATGCTTGGGAATATTTGCTAGAGTCTGAGCATTAAATATTTAGGTATTTATTTTAGTCTTCAAAGTCTTGGTTTGTACTCATCCTTCTTGGGAAGGCTTTCCAAGTATTCTAACTGACTTGGGTGCTGTGATCTTAGTCTTTCGTCAGTGCAGTCATATCTGCATCAGGGAGTACCCCAAGCCCAGTAACACTGTGACTCTTTCAGACTTGTCGACATACTGCCTTGGTGGTATTGGGTGAAATCTGGGAGAATTGCCTGAGTTATGAGGCAGAGACTCTTGTTATCATCCCTGGTTTTCCTCCAAATAAATGAAGTCTCTGTGTGTTGAGCAGCCTTGAACTAGGGGAGAGGTGACACAAGCACCCCTGTAGCCACCGTCACTGGGACTGCACTGGGTCAAACCTGAAACCAGCACAGCACTGGGTCTCACCCAAGGTTTACAGTAACCACTGCCTGACTACCACCTGTGTTCACTCAAGGCCCAGGGGCTCTACAACCAGCAGGTCGCAAGTCCAGGCCAGCTTGTGTGCTGTCCTAAGTGGCAAGATTCCTTCAGCTTCAGGCAAGTCCAGAGATGCCATCTGGGGGCTAGGGGCTGGAGTCAGAAACCTTAGGAATCTACCTGTTGCTCTATTCTACTGTGGCTGAGGGGGCACCCAAGCCACAAGACAAGGCTCTTCCAGCACTTGCCTCCCCTTTCCTCAAGCAGAAAAGTCTCTTCCCATGGCAACTACTGCCCTGGGCCTGTGGCAAGTATTGCGTGGTTACCACTGATGTTCACTCAAGGTCAAAGGGCTCTTCAGTCAGCTTGAGGTGAATGTTACTAATTCTGAGTCTCTCCCTTCAGGGCAGTGGGCACCCCTCTGGCCTAAGGAAGGTCTAGAAATTCTATCCAGGAGCCAAGGTCTAGAATCAGTGACCCCAGGGGCCCACTTGGTGCCCTACCACACATTGAGTGAGCTCGTACCAAAGCTTAAAGGCAAAATCCCCTTTACTCTTCCCTCTCCTGTACTCAAGCAAAAAGAGTTTCTCCCCATAGCCACCACTTCTGGGAATGGCCTGGGTCCCACCTGAAGCCAACATGGTTCTGAGTCTCACTCAAGGCCTGCAGTGTGCACTGCTTGGGTACAGTGGCTGATTATTCAGGGCCCAATGGCTCTTTAGTCAGCAGGTGATGAATCTTGCCAGAACTGGTTTCTTCCTTCCAAGGCAAAGGGTTCCCTTTTGCCCCAAGGAATGTCTAGCAGTGCCATCTGGGAACTGGGGCCTGGAATGGGGACCTTAGCACTCTGCCTGGTGCCCTATTCTACTGCAACTAATCTGTTATCTAAGTTGTGAAGTCCTCTTTCCTCTCTTCTCTCAATCAGAGGGAAGAGGGAAGGGGTCTCCCCCAGAGCTCCAAGCTGTGCTGCCTGGGGCTGAGGGAGTGGTGACGCAAACACTTTCTTGCCCACTCCAGCTGGTGTCTCACTAGGTAACATGTGTTGTAAGTCCACTGGCTCTGAGCCCAAGACAGCACTAGGACTTGCCCAGGAATTGCCATCCCTGTGGCTGAGATTGTGTTTCTAGTATATTTTAGGATCCCAGAGCATTTTAGCCCACAGTGGCAGGGCTTGCTGGAATTCAGATTTTGGCAGCTGGAATGAACAACTCACCTCTGGCTAGGGCTGATGGAAATGTTTCTTCTATGTGTGCCAGCTGAGTTTTCCCCCTTTTGCTTTCCACTGTGAGAAGGCTGCACTGAGTTCCAATGCAAAGTCCCACGATCACTGTGCTGTCTCCCGCTCAAGCACAAAGATTCTCTCTCTATGACATGTGACTGGTGCCAGAGGATGGGGCAGGAGTGGTGTAGGTGATTCAAGACTGTCTTTCCTACCCTCTTCAGTGCCTCTTTCATTAATATGATGTTAAAAATCAGGTACTGTGATCACTCACCTGATTTTTGGTTCATATGAAGGCACTTTTAAGTGTGGATAGCTGTTCAATCTGATGTGCCTTTTGGGAGGATGATTGCTGGAGACTTCTATTTGGCTATCTTGCTCCATCTCCATGAAAATTTTCTTAATGAACAGAAAATAATAAGATTGAAACACTACCTATGAACGAATGAGAACTAAAAACAGTAAACATTTAAATGCAAAACTTAAAATAATAAAACTAATGGATTATAATACGGAAACCTTTGCTTCTAACTTTAATTTTGACTTGAGCATTTACATTTGACTTTAGCATTTCCTAAGCAGGATACAAAAATCACCAATTATTAAAATGGAAATAAATACATAAATAAATATTTTATTTCATCGATGGACTCCATAGACAAAGTTAAACTTTATTTATTTATTTATTTATTTATTTTTGAGATGGAGTTTCGCTCTTGTTCCCAGGCTGGAGTGCAATGGCACAATCCTGGCTCACTGCAACCTCCACCTCCCAGGTTCAAGCAATTCTCCTGCCTCAGCCTACCGAGTAGCTGGGATTACAGGCATGCACCACCACATGTGGCTAATTTTGTATTTTCAGTAGAGACGGGGTTTCTCCATGTTGGTCAGGCTGGTCTTGAACTCCTGACCTCAGGTGATCTGCCCGCCTTGGCCTCCAGAAATGCTGAGATTACAGGTGTTAGCCACTGTGCCTGGCCAAACATTTTTAAAGGAGCAGAATATTCATGGTTTTCGTAGTTTAAACTGATCAGAGCTTATCAACTTCTTTGAAGGATACATACTTAAAATTCAATAAGAACATAAGCAGAAAATACAATAAAAATGAAAATAATGCAATTTGGTTAAACTGGAATTGTTAAGAAACTGGAAACAAAAATTAGTTACTCTTTGTAAATATCAGATTGTTAAAGAATGGAACATCGTATACAACAACATGCTAATGAGAATCTACGTGTACTACTGCTAGGGTGTGAACTGTACGTATTCTGATGAGTAATCTGTTTTTTTTGGCCATTCTTAGATTACTATAAAGAAATACCTGAAACTGGATGATCTATCTATGTGAAAAATTGTTTAACTGGCTCATGGTTCTGCAGGCTATACAGAAGCATGGTACTGGGCAGCTGCTCAGCTTCACATGAGGCCTTAGGAAGCTTTCGTTCATGGCAGAAGACTAAGAGGAAGCAGGCATTTTGCATGGTGAAAGCAGGAGCAAGAGAGACAGAGTATTGCAGGAGGAAGTGTCACACACTTTTAAATGATCAGACCTTGTGAGGACTCACTATCATGAAGACAGCACCAAGTCATGAGGGATCCATCCCTATGACCCAAACACTGCAAGTGTTCCCTCATTTTCTCATAGGAGTCATATGCAATTATGCAGTTGAAGTTGCTTATTTGAGATATTTTCAGCTCTCTCAATTCACATTTCAAGTATGTAATCTGAGAAGTACTGTAATTATATAGATTGCTCTTCTTTCAGAAAAGAAGAGTAACATAGTATAATAAAAATGTTATAGATATATTTTTTTTCAGAGGGAACTGGGTATAAAACTCAACTCTCTACCACTTTCTACTAGTTTCCTTGAGCTTAAATTTGCTCTCTTATAAAACCTGAATGACAATCCCTAGGATTTCTAGAGAAATTTTTAGAGAAAATATCTGTGAATGAATATGATCTTGGATTATGGTGTCCAACACAAGCCAGTTAGTATTTCATTGGTATAATTATCTCCTAAGAAGATATTTTTATCAGTCTGATCCTAACAAAAGTAAATAGGGGGCAGGGTTATTGGAATTACATTAATGAATATAGAAAGTGTGACCCATTTGCAATGAAAACATTTTAAATAGTTAAACTATTGATGAGGCAGCAACGAAGTAACTATTGAGTCTGTATATAAATCTGTTGCTAATTGGTAAATGTTATAGTACTGTAAGTTATTCTAATGTGAAATTTCAGTGGGAAGATTTTAATGACACAACTATTTTCCTCAATAGAATAACAATTAGTCTGCCTGGTATTGTACTAATTGTTATTAACATAGGATATTGACAGTGCTTAAAAGCTAAGTAGTAAGCTTTTAAGATACTTCAGAAAAAGTATTACAAGAGTTCTTCCTATACACAGAACTGATGATCTTGCTATGCTAAAAAGAACATTTAGTCTAAATTTTTCTAAACTTTTTTTAAAATTAATAGAACAGTTTTTGATTTACAGAAAAATTAAGATAGTGTAGAAACTTCTCTAGAATACCTCCTCTCTGCCACCTTCCCTATACACATTTCCCTTTATTCACATGTTGCATTAGTGTGGTATGTTTGTCACAATTAATGAATACATTTTGATATGTTATTATCAGATAAAAATCATTTGACTATTTGTCCACTGATGGACACTGATATTGATTCCATATCATTGCTGTTGTGACCATTGCTACAATAAACATGGGAGTACGGGTGTCCGTTTGATGCACTGATTTTCTTTCTTTTGGATAAAAATACCCGGTAGTGAGATTGCTGGATCCTAAGCTTGTTTTGGCATTAGTTTTTAAAGAAATATCTATACTGTTTTCCATAGTTGCTATACTAATACACATTCCCACCAACAGTGTATAAGCATTTCTTTTCCTCTGCATACTCACCAGCATCTGTTATGTTTTTGTCTTTTTAGTAATAGCCATTCTTACTGGGGTAAGATGATATCTCTTTCTGTTTTGATTTTCATTTCCTTGAAGATTAGGTATGTTGAGCATTTTTCATATACCTGTTGGCCACTTGTATGTCTTCTTTTGAGAAATGTCTATTCACGTTATTTATCCACCTTCTAACGGGATTATTATCTTCCTTACTTTTGAGTTGTTTGAATTCCTTGTGTATTCTGGATATTAATCCCTTAGTTAGATGAATCGTTTGCAAATATTTTCTTCCATTTGACATGTTTTCTTTACATTCTGTTGAGCAAAAAGAACAAAGCTGGAGGCATCACACTACCTGACTCCAAAATATATTACAAGGTACAGTAACAAAAATAACATGGTATTGATATAAAAGCAGACAGATAGATGAACACAGAATGCAGAAATAAACCCACATATTTATAGTCAACTGATTTTTCACAAGGGGGCCAAGAATTCATAATGAAAAAAGCACACCATCTTCAACAAATATTGCTGGGAAAAGAAGATACTCATATTAAGAAAAATGAAACAAGACCCCATCTTTCTCCATCTACAAAAATCAACTCAAGATGAAGTACAGACTTAAATGTAAGACCTGAAACTATAGAACTGCTAAAAGGAAACATAGGGGAAACACTGCAGTATATTGTTCTAAGCAACAACTTTATGGCTAAGACCTTTAAAAATATAGTCAACATAAATAAAAGTAGAAAAATGGGACTATATTAAACTAAAAAGCTTTTGCACAGCTAAGAAAACAAAAATACATTTTAAAGAGAAAAAAATAATCAGAGAAAGCCATTAATAATTACATAAAATGTTTTCAATTCATGCAAAAATATAAAATTGTAAGCAAAGTTAAATTTAACAATCTATCCAGGAAAAAATTAAAAACCCACCAGGTAGTAATGATTTAGAATACCTTTTCAAGAAGCTGATGTTTATAATCTCAAACAATTTTTTCTGGAGGATAGAAAAATAAACACATTTCCTCAAATAATTGTATATGGCTATTCAAACCTCAAACTTCAAGCCTTTAGAAAAGAAAATTATAGGACAAATCATAAATTATAAAGCACGATCAAGCATTGTATAAATAAGATCCCATCCAAATAGTAGAAAATCAGTTTACTACATTTTCACATTAAAAGGGAAAAGCCATAATATAATTTCAATAAATGTAGAAAAAATATTTTAAAAATCATCATCCACTCATTTTTAAATATTGGAAAATATAAAGAGGACTGTCCTTAATTTGAAAAACATAAAAGTACAAACAGCTTTCAACATTATCCTGTAAGTGGATCCTTTCAAATTTTAAAATCAAGGGATGTGCAAACATCACAACTATCACTTCTTTTTATCAACGTTGTAATTAGGGCTTAATCAGTGCAATGAAACAAGCAAAAGACACGAAAGATTAAAAAGAAAGAAAGAAGACTTCCATTATTTACAATTCATATGGTTATCTACATAGAAACACTCTTCAGGGATAAAAATGACTTTCTAAAAGATAGCAAATTGGCTGGATATATGAAATAAATAGAATTGCTGGAGAGGATGTGGAGAAATAAGAATGCTTTTACACTGTTGGTGGGAGTGTAAATTAGGTCAACCATTGTGGAAGACAGTGTGGTGATTCCTTAAGGATCTAGAACCAGAAATACCATTTCAGCGATCACATTACTGGGTATATACCCAAATAATTATAAATCATTCTACTGTAAAGACATATGTACACGTATGTTTACTGAAGCACTATTCACAATAGCAAAGACTTGCAACCAACCCAAATGCCCATCAATGATAGACTGGATAAAGAAAATGTGGCACATAAACACCATGGAATACTATGCGGCCATATAGAAGGATGAGTTCATGTCCTTTGCAGGGACATGGATGAAGCTGGAAACTATCATTCTCCACAAACTAACACAGGAACAGAAAACCGAATACCGCATGTTCTCATCCATAAGTGGGAGTTGAACAGTGAGAACACGTGGACATAGGGAGGGGAACATTACACACCAGGGCCTGTCAGGGGGTGGGGGAGTAGGGGAGGAATAGCATTAGGAGAAATACCTAATGTAGATGATGGGTTGATGGGTACAGCAAACCACTATGGCACGTGTATACCTATGTAACAAACCTGCCTGTTCTGCACATGTATCTCAGAACTTAAAGTATAATAATAATAAAAAAGAATTGCCATGCATTAGCAAAAATAACGATATATACAATTCAATACCTTGCATTTTTTTTTTTGCTGATGTTAGGTTTTCTAAAATTAATATTTAAAAAAATGTGTAAAACTTTCATAGAGAAAATTTTAACACCTCATGGAAAACATTGAAGGTAATGTGTACATGGATAGGAAGAGTCAATATTTAAATGACCTCAATTTCTTTCAAATATATATATTATATATATATAATTATTTGCAATAAAATTACCAACAGGGTATTTTCATGAGGTATGATAAAGTGTATGTAGAAGAGAAAGACTTAAGAGCCTCATGAAAAAGAACGAGGAAGAGGAATTTTCTTATCAGATAGCAAGACTCAGTATCAAGATACAATAATTCACCTGGATGGTTGTTTGTGCCAGAATATATAAACTGCCAAATGCACCAGAGGAGAGAGACAAAACGGAGTGTGTTTGTGTGTGTATGTATAAATATAATTGATCTATGACAGCCATTATATTCATTTACACTGGGAAAAAATGGGCCATATTATATGACAATTATCCATCCATAAGAAGCAAAATAAAACTGGATCCATAATTTACAATACACAATTTTAATTGCAAATGAATTCAAGTCTTAATACAAGTAATATAATTTATTTATAATTTGGAAATCTGATAATATTAAGATTAGTGTATTTACTAGATGATATAATAGTGGAATATCAAAATTATAATCCTACTAGTGAGAGATTTGCTATATGAATATCTGAGACCCTTGAATAGAGCTCTGTCTACCCTCCAATAGAATTCTACCTTGTATTTCTGTGCAACACACGACTTAGAAAATATGTACAATATACAATATTTCCTACTACATAAGAGAAAGCCATTGTATCTCATCAATATCCAGGTCCAAGGTTATGTTTTCATTAATTTAAAAATATCACATAAAATACATTTATATTTTAAGTGTAAGTTTTTGAAATAACTAAATAAAATACATGGGACATTCAGTAAAACAAAAGCAAGCTAATATTGGTTAATATTTGTGTTGTAATTAAATTTTAAGATATTTTGAAAAGTTCATCCCAATTTTTTAATTGTATTAAATGGTCATGATTTGAATTCTAGTGGCCTTAGATTTTACCTGGCTTTCTGCTGTTATTGACAGGCAATAAAATTGCTTGCTTAGATAAGAAATACTCAAATCCTCTTTCAAAGTTATTTTTAAATGGATACATTATTTATTTTCATACATTAAAATTATGTGTCATACTATCAAATGTGTTTCTTCATTTGCTAACTAATATCTTTGGATGTGAGATGTGAAAATTCATATTTTTACAAAACTCTCCATGGGATTTTGATGTGTAACCAGAACAGAGAGAAAGTGTTTGGATCACAAGTCCTGCCCACGTCTTTTTATCAAATGACTTAATTCCACTCATTTAGAAAATTAAAACTTTTTTTGTTCATTTACTAAAGTCTGCACAAGTTTGGGCACAGAAGTCCAAAATTGCAAATCCTTTTATAAAACCAAGATAGTCTCATGAGTTCTAGACTGGAGAGTATATATGGAAGGGGAAACATAATAATAAAAGAGAAACCAAGCTCTTGGAACCCTTTGAACATTAGTAGGAAATAATATGTCTTAGTAACATGGACCCTGAGGTACTGGGAACTGCTTAATTATTACTACATTTTTCACATTTGTTGATACTGTTGCTCCCGTTTTTTTATATTGATGATGAGAGATAGACTGTCATGTAGGACAATGAAAAGAAAAGGAGGTAAAAACTTTCATTTCTCTAGTTAAGATCTGTGCCAGTTAAGCTGTAGATTTATAGCATCTCATTGATGCTAAGCTAGATTCTCTAGAGTAGCTGTATTACAGCATCTCATTGATGCTAAGCTAGATTCTCTACAGTAGCTGTCTTCATTCACACCAGAGCTCAGAGATGTAAATTTTTATTTTTCACTCAGGCTACACCCATAAGATATTTAAATTCTCTGTGTGATGGGTTTCCTAGAATTTTGATTCCAAAAAAAAAAAAAATGTGCAATGTATGTAAGACAGAAAAATTGGAGCTGCAGAATGAATCAAATATGTAGTTTTACAAATATCAGCACAAGTTAGGAGCAGAAGATTAAAAAATTGCACAGTGGGTTTACCTTGTACTAAAAGGGGTCCTTAAAGAAGAATCTAAAAGCTTCAGAGCAGAAAGTGAAACTTTTCTTTAGTGGAGCCAAAATTAAATTAAATCTGATTTAACTGAAAGCAGATTTATTGATCTTACTGAGCATTTACTGCAATGCAAAGTAAAATGACAACAGATACAAATGATTTGATTCTGAGAATTTCATTTTGGAAGTATTAAGTATGCACTTTTAACCATCTTGAGAAGGAAAAAAATAGAACTAATGAAGTGTATTGTTTTCGTTTTATTTTCCCTAGTTTGTAATCTCTAATACGAGTGTAAATTTTGCACTAGATGCTATTAGTAGATTATCATTCCAACAGAGACACATTTTTTTCAAGAAATTATTCAAAGTAGAACCCTCCGTAGGACTTTTAGTCCCTTCCACCTTGAAATCAGATAGATGAAAATGGTCATGATTGTGATGTTCTTTTATTCAACTCCGATACACAATCTTTTCTTTTCCTTTCTTTATTGTTATTATTATTTTATTTATTTTAAATTCTGGGATAGATGTGCCAAATGTGAAGGTTTGTTACATAGGTATGCATGTGCCATGGTGGTTTGCTACATCTGTCAACCCATTGTCTAGGTTTTAAGCTCCACATGCATTAGTTATTTGTTCTAATGCTTTGCCTCCCCTTTCCCCCAACCCCCTGACAGGTCCCTGTGTATGATGTTCCCCTCCCTGTGTCCATGCGTTCTCATTGTTCAGCTCCTGCTTATGAGTGAGAACATGTGGTGTTTGGTTTTCTGTTCCTGTGTTAGTATGCTGAGGATGATGGGTTCCAACTTCATCCATGTCCCTGCAAAGGACATGAACTCATTCATTTTTATGGCTGCATAGTATACCATGGTGTATATGTGCCACATTTTCTTTATCCAGTCTATCACTGATGGGCATTTGGGTTGGTTCCAAATCTTTGCTATTGTAAATAGTGCTGCAGTAAACATACTTGTGCATGTGTCTTTATAGTAGAATGATTTATAATCCTTTGGGTATATACCCAGTAATGGGATTGCTGGGTCAAATGGTATTTCTGGTTCTATACCATTGAGGAATCACCACATTGTCTTCCACAATGGCTGCACTAATTTACACACCCTACCACAGTGTAAAAAGCATTTCTATTTCTCTGCATCCTCGCCAGCATCTGTTGTTTCCTGACTTTTTAACGATCACCATTCTAACTGTCGTGAGATGGTGTGTCATTGTGGTTTTGATTTCATTTCTCTAATGACCAGTGATGATGAGCTTTTTTTCATGTGTTTGTTGGCCGCATAAATGTTTTCTTTTGAGAAATACCTGTGCATAAATACCTAGGAATACAACTTACAAGGGATGTGAAGGACCTCTTCAAGGAGAACTACAAACCACTGTTCAAGGAAATAAGAGAGGACAAAAACAAATGGAAAAAAATTCCATGCTCATGGATAGGAAGGATCAATATCATCAAAATGGCCATACTGCCTAAAGTAATGTATAGATTCAATGCTATTCCCATCAAGCTACCATTGACTTTCTTCAGAAAACTAGGAAAAAAAAATACTTTAAATTTCATATGTATAGCCAAGACAATCCTAAGCAAAAAGAACAAAGCTAGAGGCATCACGCTACCTGACTTCAAACTATACTACAAGGCTACAGTAACCAAAACAGCAAGGTACTGTTACCAAAACAGATATATAAACCAATGGAAAAGAACAGAGGCCTCAGAAATAACACCACACATCTACAACCATCTGATCTTTGACAAACCTGACAGAAACAAGAAATGGGGAAAGGATTCCCTATTTAATAAATGGTGTTGGGAAAACTGGTTAGCCACATGCAGAAAACTGAAACTGGACTCCTTCCTTACACCTTATACAAAAATTAACTCAAGGTGGATTAAAGACTTAAATGTAAGACCTAAAGCCATAAAAACCCTAGAAGAAAACTTAGGCAATACCATTCATGACATAGGCATGGGCAAAGACTTCATGACTAAAACACCAAAAGCAATGCCAACAAAAGTTAAAATTGACAAATGGGATCTAATTACACTAAAGAGCTTCTGCACAGCAAAAGAAACTATCATCAGAGTGAACAGGCCACCTACAGAAGGGGAAAACATTTTTACAATGTAGCCATCTGACAAAGGGCTAATGTCCTGAATCTACAAAGAACTTAAACAAATTTACAAGGAAAAAAAATTCCCTATACACAATCTTAATCTTCCAAATTTCATGAGGCACCATAGAACCTAATATTTCTTAAGAAATCATATACCAAAGGATCCACTTAGTTCTAGTTAAAAACATGTAGAGCTGACAGCTACATAAATATTTCAATGGCCTGAGCTTCAGAAATTTAGACCTAACCCCTAATATTACCAAATGTTCAGCAAACTTTAAAATAGGTGTAGAAGTTTGTATCTCATGCGCATATGACAGTAAAACGATAATAAAAGTTGTATTTTACATTTTTCAATTATTACGTGTGTGTGTGTGTGTGTGTGTGTGTGTGTGTGTGTGTGTAAACTCTTTTCCATGTATCTGTATTTGAGTGGCTCAGGAAAGTAGAGATTTGGGGAAGAGCATCTAATAATCAAATAGTCACTCAATTTAGGAAACAAAGTACTGAAACAGTACTGGTTGCAGACAAATTTACATTCAACTACTATTGTTGTAATTATTTCAGGGAGAGATCATAGCACAGAAATGTTATCTGGACAAGATGAACAGATTTTGTATATGACCAGTTCTGCAGCAAGCCAAGCCTATATGACCAGTTCTGCAGCAAGCCAAGCCAAGAAATTACAGATAATTTCAAGAAACCTTCTTATTCTGATAAGAATCTTCAAGGAATGAGTCCAATTTATCTAATGATTGTAGAAGGATACCTAATCAATTCCTTACATGTCAATCTTTTCCCAATTTTTAAAACAGTGCTGGTTTAAGAATGGTTGTTTTGCAACTATCATGGGCCCAGTTGGTGTCTATGCAAATAGGTAATGACATGCTGGCAGAGAAAATCTGTCTTCCTTGTTAAATCTGTCTCCTGCTTTGATTAGGTGATGTCCATCACACAAATTCTGAGGTGTCCAATTATAGAGGTCTATTATTCCCTGAGAGTTGGTGTATAGAGGGTTGGTTTATTTGAATATCTCAAAATGCCCATAGTGAAATTATAAAATGTCATAACAATGTTTATTTTACAAAACACCACCACTGACTTTCATTCCTGAAATCCAAATGGAATTTTACAATACAGAATGGCTAAAATACTGACTTGTGCTC
Organism: Theropithecus gelada; assembly: GCF_003255815.1. NCBI lineage: Eukaryota > Metazoa > Chordata > Mammalia > Primates > Cercopithecidae > Theropithecus > Theropithecus gelada. The sequence goes on along the minus strand of NC_037675.1, from coordinate 45,272,673 downwards.
TACTTTGTTGCTGTAAAAAATTTCAGACTTCTGCATACTTTTATTCTCAGCTTCTGATAGTAATCATCTGTCTAATTTGCACATTCTGCTGTAGGATTCCGGATAGGATTCTGCAATAGGATTCAGGAAGGCAACGTGGCAGGACATGACCTCTTCGTCCAGTTCTGGCCACAGCAACTGTATCCTGGTTACATGGATCATTTAGTGTTACTGTACCCTTATGGCTAGAGGGAAGAATTCTATTTAAATGCATAGTTGTGTAACATGAATCATTTAGTATTGCTGTACCCTTATAGCTGCAGTGAAGAATTCTGTTTCTTTAACATTCATGGTAAAACTATAATGACAATATCAGGCACATGGTGTAGAAAGATATATGGCCCATAAAGAGCCAAAGCTGTTCAATTTCTGCTACCCATTGAATCTGCCAAACAGGTGCACCATTTACTTGGTGCTGAGTTTATTAAGACACAGAGTGCTAATTCAATTTCCTGCATCCCACCTTTATTCAGACATATGGACAATTAGGATTAGGAGCAGAGTAGTTAGCATTCTACACATTGTAGATAGTCCCTTCCTGTTAAATAGCTAGAACAAGAGATTATTAGATGGTGTATTATTCTCAGGAAATTCTAATTCTTGTTATCAATAACTTTATTGCTATTAATTACACTTCCTTGCAGTATTATCTCTCTTAAGAAACAATTGCTTTGCTAATGAATTTAATTCTTTCCCAAGGATTCTGATTTCTAATTGTCAATCTACCATCTAATTCAGCATGCATTGCTTAGATAACAACAGGTTAAAAACAAAAACCAGAAATAATGAAATTTAGAGATGACATGATATAGTGTGGTAATTTCTCACACCATCACCTACAAAATGTTTTCTTTTTTCCCCAATCAATCAACACTCACCATTACAGCAGTTAATTCTCAAGGCACTCACAATAAATTCTCATCCAGGGAACTATCCTTATTAATTTTCTAAAGAAACTAAGATGTCTCTGTTGATCAGTATTTTACCTTTCCTTGGTTGCTCATTAATGTCAATACAAAAGTTCATGAGCTGTAAAATCCTGAGGTTAAGATTAAGCAGCTATTACAAGTGTACCTTCTGGCCTAAAGTAAAAGGCTCATAGAGTAAATTACTCTCCTGAATACTACTGCTTAGTTGTTCAAGAGAGATTTTTTTTTTCTGTTTTATAAGATCACATGAAAGCTTCTTCACATTTTTTATTACTTTCCTTGCAGTAAACTCTGAAAAAAAACTCACTCTGTCTGAATGGAATCTGTTATTTTTCATCCTCTGAAGATTTATACTTCAATTGAATTTTTTCTTTCAGTACAGGAAAAAAGATGCACTTTCTCACAACATTCTCTTTACTGCCTTTTCTAGGCAACATTTTTTTTGTGGGAATAAAAATAAGACACAGAGTACTTTGTCTCTTTGTATTTTTACTCGATGTAATCAGTCTTTGCTGTTGGCCAAAGACCAAAGTTTAATTTTAATATACAGAATGAAGAATGTCAACATAAAGTGTACTTCCTTGACAAAGGTCATAGGGATATCTAATAAATAATCAAGATCCTTGTCTAAGCCCTTTCATCAGATTAATTTTATTATTCTCAGTGAGTGTCTAGATGTTCTCTTTCTTAACCTTTCCTAGATTTTTGGGTGTAAATCTGCTATTGCTTGCTGTCTTGGAGAAATTACATAACCTTAATTGCTGTCTGTCCTTGGGTAGACAGCAGCCTGTAGATGAACTAGCAGCTTCCCATATCTGGTTACAAGAATCTCTTGTACTGTATAATGGAAATGGACTTGGTTACAAAATAAACCTATTTTCTAATTGCATTCAAACTCTGAACTGACTTAACTTACTTGATATATATCTCACTTGGATGCTGATATTACACATAGAGAGGCCTTATACTAAGTATTTACCTGACACCCATATTTTGTCTGTCGTGGAAATTAAATATTATCCTGCTCACCTGATGTCAACTCAGGCTTGTGTCTGGCAATATACTACTACCTTGTGGGTTAACTAGAACTTTCTGTGAGCATATTCTATTGATTGTACTAGTTAGGGTAACCAGCACCTATAGTAACATAGACCCAAAATTGTAGAATGACACCAAAACAGTGGTATTTTATTTTTCACTCACCTAATTGTCCCAAATAGATGGTACTGGTTTGTGTGTGACTTTCTATGTGGTGATTCAGGCATCCAGACTGTTTTTGTGTTTTTGCTTCACCATCATCTAGGAAAAACACTATCCAGTAAAACTTTCTGCAATGATGATATGTTTTATAATGGTAGTAGCCACTTGCTATGTGACCATTGAGTGCCTGAAATGTGGTGAGTGTGACTGTGGAACTGAATTAAAATTGTATTTAATGTTAATTAATTTAAATATAAGTACTCACTTAACGGCTAGTGGTGATTGTATTAGGGTAAATTCTCGGTCAATTAAAACCCTGAATATATACACAATATAAATTAAGTATTTTGTATATCCAGTTTGAAGAGGAGGAAGAAGAACATGAAGGAAGCACAGCCACTTCATAAAGCTTGATCTAGAAACAGCGCACATAATTTTCACTTTTTACTGCTTAGGACTCCGAAACCTGGACATATCAAATTGAAAGAAATCAGAAAATGTAATCTTGCTGTGTGCCCAGGAGGATGAGAAGAAGGATTACACAAATTTTGGTGAGTGGCTAACATACCTTGTACTGCACTGAGGAATGAAATATAGTTATTAACTATCTAAATATAAGGATGTATTTTTAAAAAATATATTAGGTTAAGTAATGAAAATATTATTGCAGAAGAGCCCAAATTCCTTTTGGTTATATTGACCATTTCAGTATCAAAGAGAAGAGATGTGAACCTTGCTCACTAAGTAGACATTTCATAAATAACTCAAGAAATCAACTGAAGCGGGTGAAACTTAAACATGTCTCTCAAACTTCACCTGATCCTTTTCATATGGGTATATACTGCCTCTGGTCATATATTAACAGCTCTTAGGACCATAAACCAGGGCAGGAAGCAGAAAACTGTCTCACTGAATTCTGCCTCCCTGATAGAACTATGCTCGGAGGTCTTTTATTATGTACCTTGCTCAATGGCCTCAGTAAACCTGGTGCCTAATTCTCTGATGATGCAGCATCTTTCTATTTTATTTTAAATCCTGGTTACATCTGTACTTTTCCTGCTTCTTTTCTGGCCAATCCCACAGCGGTGTCTTATCTGCCATGAATGCTGACAATCATGCTTACCTAGATATTTGCTTTTCTGACTGGTGGCTATTTAGTGGCCTCTACTGATCTGATTTGAACTTACTAACCCTGAGAATGATTGACTTCCAGACACACACACACACAGGAAGTTGAAGAGGTTTCTGGGGAACTTCATCATTTAATCTGACATGACTTGGATTCTTGACTCTTTCTCTATTCCTTTTTTTTTTTTTTTTTTTAAATAGGTTTTCCAAATGTCTTGAATAGATGCCTGCCAGGGCTGATAGTAACTACCAAACTTTATACTAAATGTACATAACATGATAAGTGTTTATGTGCATAGGTATATTCCTAAATTTGCTTTATACATTTCTAACCCCTTTGTATTTTTCCCTGCCTATGTTTATCTGAAAGTGGTATTTCATTAGGTGTTTGTGCAGAAGGACTTCAAAGAAACACATCAGTTTAAAAAAATTTGTCATAGATGTGATCAAAAGATAGTATTTCAAATGTTTTCTTTTAGATGCTTTTACACTGCTAGGTTCTTTTTCTTTTGACATTCTTGAATTGTGTTTCATAAATGTGTAGATGTCTCTTTGTACAAATACAGAGTAATATAAAAAGAACTAAACAACTAAAATGGGATAAGGAGAATTATTGACAGATTCATGAATGAAGACATGCCACTTTCAGATTGTTTTACATTCTTAAATTTTGTAGCTGTTCAGTTGATTTCTTGTAAGGAAACTTTATTTCTTTGGAAGTATTACCAATAAATTTTTATTCAGAAATTGTTAAGAAATCCAAAATATATCATCAACGTGACAGAAATTTTAAGATGCTTATTTTATAATTACCATATATATTGGTGGCTCAGGAAAAACAAAAAACAAACAGACTGGTATGCAACTTGTTTGCAGATAGAAATAAAGAGTGAGTTAGTGAAATTGGCTCATTATGTAAAGTTATATACATCCAGTGGGGTAATCTTAAATAATTCCCTGAAGTATTTTTGATATTTATTTTGAGATTTTACTATAAGGTTATTTTTTAATCTCTATGCATTAACTTGGTGCTATTAGGACTGTTGTCTGTTAGCCTATCTAATCTGGTAAAAAACCAAATAAAGCACTAAAATGATCTGCTAATGAACTGGAGGACAAATAGTAATCCTGCCTTGTAAGTTATAGAGTCTTCCATAAATCCATCTTTCATCATCATCATTAAAATGGCTGAGATATTGTAACAGAAATAACTGATAGAAAGTTAAATATATATTATTTAAATTAATTATAGAAATAGTTGATTTAGTCAATCAATCTTACCATCAAATATTTATGGATACCATTTTTCTAGCTATTATCCTAGGCTTGAGAGAGAGAAAGATTCTCAAGTTCTATTACCTGTTCTCCATTTCCTTTGTGCATTACTTCCTCATAGTTTCTATCGCACTCAATGTAATGTTTGTGTGAATGCTTCTTTTTAACACTAGATGGCAAGTTGCCTACAGGTAAGGAAAAGGGAGGGAAACTTGTGATCAGATTCAACAGGTTTAAATTCAGAGAATATGGAAAAGTTAGGTCACAACTTTTGTGGAGGAGACATTCAGTGCAAGCATAATAAAGAGCATCCCTGGATAAATGAGGAATTTTCCTCGAGAGAGATAAGAAATTCCCCAGGACCTAGACTAATAACCGCAATGTTAGGGCCTGGGAAAATATTATGCCTACCCATCCCAACCCCACATTCTTCAAATGTAGTAAATTCAGTCACGTAAAACCTAGCTTATAATATACATCTGACTCCCAACTTTTGGAGAGGTGATATTTATCTTTAGGACTGCAAAGACGTATTGGTGGGAGAAAAATGGGAGTGGGAGTTAATATTTTTAAAGTATTATCTACCGTTATTCTCTGTTCCCTGACCCTATTTAATAAGTTACCTTTGTTGCATTTAGAGATATTGTATAATAAAGGGAAATAAGTAGCTTAAGCACTAGAGCACATTGGAATAACTAGTATTGAAGCATAGGTCATTGTGACACCAGAGTCCCTGTTATTAAATACTACTCAATATGGTCTCCCGTCAGAACATATGAGGTTCTCCAAGTGCTCAGAGATGAGCAAATTAATAATAATAATAAATAAAAATAAATACAAAGAATCAAAAAACATATAAGGTAACTAAATTCTGTTATTAGAGCTAACTTTACTAGAATAAAATAACATGATTGTTACCAGCTAGGATGTGAATGACAAAAGAGTATTCACTGTGGCTCACGGGGAATGTAAAAGAAAGTGATCAGAAAAAAATGGCAAGAAAACAAGAAATTTGAGTTCACCATCAAAATTATGAAACTTGGAAAATGATTTAGGTAGGTTTAAAAAGGAGAACATGTTAAATAAAGTTTTTAAAGGATAGATTTTGGTAAAATTATAGAAAGTTTTGCATGATATATATATATATCATGCAAAACTTTCTATAATTTTATGTATGTGTATATATATATATTTGCCTTAGCCATTGAAAGACTATGAAAAGAATGGGATGACCGAGTTGAATATAGTATTACTGTGGGTAGAATGGCCATGCAACTTATCCCCTAATTGGATCTTTTTTTTAGAGTGAAAGGGACTGCTTTCATTCATCGCAATAGGAAAAATTGGGAGTGTTTCAGGAAAACTGGGATGTATGGTCACCCAAATTATTGGCCATCATGTTCATTAGAAAGAAACATAGAAGATGAGAGCGAGAAATGAAGATACTGATAGTCTTGCTATAAAACATGAGAACCTGTACTACTTTAATAAGAGGGAGGATAAAATCAAACCAATTCATTCAAAGGCACAAGTGAAAGACATATGCACAGAATGTGGTATTTGCTTGAATGTGGCTGTAGGATGGTTAAAATGTTGCATAGTTTGGTTGGATATGTCTGGGAGAAGATATCACTATTAAGAACTAGATCATCTACCCTACTAGTCTCAAATTGAACATGTATCAGAGAAAACAAAAGTGTATGTCTATAATGTCATGAAATTATAATGTAAAGATAATGGTAAGTTTTACAAAGTGAATAGAAATTTTCTATTAGACATTTAGGGCAAAGGACCAAGTTGTGTTTATCATTTTTCTCCCAGAATCTAGTAGTTCAGTCCATGGCACATAGTAGGCATTTCATATTATTTTGATTATTCTTAAAAGGAAGTTTTTACATAAAAATGTTTTAGTGTTACTGAGTATAGGAAATACATTATAATATTCCTAGGAAGGTGTACAGGAGGACAACTATATTGTGATAATAATTCAATTCACACACCTTATTCCAAATCTCAATGCCCCAGATACATCATGGAAGGGTAAATAACATCTATTTCTAATAAATGAAATAAAGCCACCTTATGTCTTTACTAAATCAGAAGAAATGATAAGCCTATTGGACAGCAAAAATCAGTTAACTAGTTTAATGTTGTCTTATTTCGCCAAATAATTATGATAAAAATTCAATGAAATAAAAAGATATTATTATGCCTTTAATGTGTCTAATTTTAATGTAAAAGGGAAAACAACAAGAAAAACAACCAATTATTTCATCAAACCAGTGCTGCAAGAACACTGAACAACATGAATTTCTCTTACATGACTTGTCAACCCCCAGTTCTTAGCTTTGAGAGTGTTTACAAGAAGATAGAAAGTATTTATAAGGAAGATGAACGAATTTTCATACTTAGTTTACATTATTTTTAGACGAAGGTCATCTACTAACTTTTAGTTTAACAAGTCCTATCATTGGAAAGAAAATAATTCCAAATTTCTGTGTATTAAAGACATGTCTTCTAAATGCTATTTTTTATCTTAAAGTAGTATATTTGTTAATGCCTTCCTAAGTTATAGTTATGCAATTCTGTATATATGTAGGGTATATTGAAGGCTCAATTTGATTCACCTTGGGGGAAGACAAAGTCATATTGATAGAGTAACTGCAGAATGAACCTTCACTTTCACTACATCCATCTTAACCACTAGAAAGCAATGAGCTTCTGAAGTGCCCTTGCGCCAGCTTCATACGTTGCCCCTCTCTCACTCAGTATCCCAGTCATGTTGCTTGGTTCTTTGTAGTTTGACAAGCTTTGCACAAGATAGCCTAACTGCATTTTGCCTTATTCACATTTTCTGCACCTCACGTTTCCTGCTCCAGGGCTTTTCTGAAGACAAAGTTTAGGAGACCAGCCAGGAAGCCTACAGGAATTCGTTGATCCTCATGCATGCACTACTTAGAAGTGTGAGAGAGTTGACATTCCTTGAGGCAGCACTTTATCAATGGGGGATAGGAGCCCATGAATTAATTCTCTTGTTTTTCCACTGGGTGGATAGTTTTAAGGTACATTTTATTAGGCATCTCAGAATGTTTTGGTGGCATCATGTGATGAATCACCCTGAGGTGTAAGAACTCCTTGTATTGGTTTTACTTCCTTTTCTTATTCCAACTCTCCAGTGTTCCAAAGTAAACCACCTAACTATAGGTCTTTGCCCCAGGCTCTGCTTTTGGTGAAAGGGTTGGTACTGGGAGTAGCCCTAGAAAGTATACCCTCAGGATGTTGATGCTCTGTTACTTACTACACATATGAAAACAGAGGCCCCATTATTGGTAGTGAGTGCTATTGAACAGCAGCACTATATAAAGGGGGTACAGAATTCTGACTTAGTAGTATGGCACCTACACACCATTGCTTTGGAACAAGGAACTCAATTTGTAATAAAGGAGATTCTACAATATGCACATGACTGTGGGATCTGTGGGTTTTCCCATCTATCTCATCACTCAGAAACATCTACATTGATAGAGCCATAGATTGACTTTATTAAGCCTTTGCTAAGATACCAGCTCAGGGACTACCACTAAGATTTGGAGTTTTGTTTTCCAAGACGTTGCACATATGTTGAGCCAATGACTGATACGTTATACTAGATCCTGAAAAACATTCCTCTAGGAATCAAGAAGTGAATGTAAGATTGGCCCATTCATCCTAACCCTTACTAGCCTGTACTTACAGCAATTGTGGACCAAAAAGGGCAAGGACATTGAGGAGCTGGATTTCTGAGAGACTATTATTTTGTTACATAACCAGGTAAAAAACACTTGATAGGCTGATATAAGAAATAAGGGTTCAAAAAACCTAGAACACATGGTGAAGACAAACAGAGTTAATGATGAAATATCAGTTAAGGACTATGAGTGAGCTGTAGGAACAGAGATTATAATTAGTCACAATAATTGTCTTTTATGAAACTCATAGAATTTAGATCAAGCTGAAGGGGACTATTAGATGGATTGGTGTTAATGGAGAGCATAAATCTATCTACATATCTAAGAGAGGCACAGGGCTGACTGTATAAAATACCTTTTCAATGCACTTCAAATCTTCTTGGCCTCATCTCATTACCAGCAGAGGTGTGGCAACTAGTTTTGAGTGAGTAGAACCTAAGAGTTTCTTATGCTAAGCACATACTCTGCACCTCTTTCTTCTTGCCCTGATTTTTCTCTGACATTATAATGTAAGAACTTCATATTCATGTAGGAACCTCATGTCTTTCACACATGCACAGCTAGGAAGTACTAAAATGTTAATGTCCCATGGAACAAACCTTTGTCTCTGAGGGGAGGTGGCAAATAAATGTTTCCCTTTCTTACCTCTAGGGGGCATAATTCTGAGATCCTTTTTCTTTTCTTTTCTTTTCTTTTTTTTCCGAGATGCTTTTCTCAAGGCTCCTCAACAGGTCCCAACAGTATTCAGAACTGATGATACACAGTGGTGGATAAGTCAGTAATGCACCAATACATTAACTTCCTCTCCTTCCCTGGATCACTTCTCCAGTCCCTCATTTCTGCTCCTACAAACAAGCTTTTGTCTCAGACATTGGTGTTTGGGTACCTAGACTAAGCAAAAACATTAGTAAAGAAAGTGTGTGATTGCATTACCTTCTTGTGTTAGAGTGGGAAAAAGACACAGTGAAGACACAGTGAGATCTAGATACAATTTTAAAGTATAAGAATTTGCCTTTCACATTTACTTATTTTCCTCTTAAGAATCCTACTATATTTGTTCTAATTACTGTGCAGGGCTCTCAGGTAATCTGTATCACAATTTTCTATTAAAAATAATTTATTTTCAATGAGATGAGAAGTTAAACTGAAAAAAATGCAACTAAATTGTTCAAATATGTACATTGATAACAAACAATATCTCATTTCACCAAGATATCCTTTGCATTTTAGTAACAAATAGTTACTCAATCTAGAACATGGGCTCTAGCTAGATTGTGAAGGGGCTGTGACTTGTTGTTAGGAATATAGTTTCAGAGAAAGATGTCTTGTTGTCCTGTGAATTGCTTTTGCTATAAAAAATGACAAACTTATAATAAAATAATAGCAATTACTTTTTCTTGAATATTATATCTATTATTAACAAATTTTGATGTAATAGTAGATGCCAAAGTTAGGTTAAATTTTGATCACATGTTTCAACCTGTCCTAGGGATGGCATTCAAGTTATATAACTGCAAATTATTCATCTGAATATTCCTGATTTAAATTTGCTGCAAAGGATGTACATTTTCAAATTTGTACAATTTGGGGAAATTAATATTATTGTTGAAAAATGTTGCAGCTAAAAGCAGTAAATGAAAAATATTGTAGTAATCTTATATGGCTCTTTGGGGAGATTTTATCAAAGCTAGTTTATAAAATTTTTAAGAGCACTCTTATTGAGAAATAAATGACTTGGCTGTTAGCATTATATTCAGTAGAAAAATAATAGTAGGTCAGTTGCAAGCATAACATATAATTTTCTTAATATTTTCAGAACTTTTCCTCTAACATCTACCTATAACAACATTGAATTAAGAAATTTAATTTTTGTGTTTGCCTGAAAACTATATTAAATTTTCCATTGAAATAGAAAAGTCACATTTGTTTTCTGATTTTCATATTAGTAATTTTTGCTCTGATGTAGTAAAATTGTAAGAGTACAGTTAATTCTTCAGTTTCAGTGATGTATGCTTAGCTATCTCTACTACAACACTATTTGTTTCTAACTCCAACAATTAAAAGTACAGTGCTGGACACAGATGTTATATACAAGACTTTTTAGTACATCCAATTTGCCTACACTCTTTACATTGTTAATTTTTAAAAATAATCTGAAACAAGTTTTTCAAATTAAAAATAACTAAGATAGAATATGCAAATTAGTAAATGTTCATGGTTGTTCAGTATAATGAGACAACTGGCAGTGAATATTCTCTGACATTTACTTCATTTTTATGGTTGCTTATGATGAAATTATTGTGGTAAAAGTTGTAACTGCTAGAGTTTTGCCACTAGATGTGTAGAAATGATGTTAGTTAAATGGTTTGTAATGGAAATGGAAATTACTTTTATGAAAGGTAAATAAAGAAGTATAAAGAAGAGGAATAAAGTGTAACTGGTTCATACTTGAGGCTATAGACTGTACCATCTATCTCTTTTTCAGTCATCTAAACCTTTTTTCACTTGTTGGGTCTGTGTCTTTTGGAGTGGGAATTATAAACTAACATTAATATTTTTCAGGTATTTTCAGTTTTTTTGCATACGTTTTCTTTTTTTTATTTTAAAGAGTAAAACAAATACTTGGCAATTATTATGAAAGCTGAGGTTCAAGTAGATTCTATGACTCTATCAAAGGACTAAGCTATTCAGTAATTGTGTAGATACTAACTTAACTTCCTTTCTGTCATTTGTTACCTTCCAGTTCATGACTAGAGCCATTTAAAAATTACGTTATTTCCCAAAAACACTATTGTCCTTTAATGAATGCAAGAAAAAAAGTCAAATATATTGCTTATTACTTATTTAAGAGTTATCTGTATCTCTCTGTGCATCCTATCCCTTAGAGATTTCAGGAAACTTAAAATTGGTGAGTTAACATTTCACTCCTCTCTAAAAATTGCTAAATCAATGGCTAAAATAAAGGGAAAAAGGCAGGTGTGGTGGAAAGGGGCTGATTCTTCAGTGAGCCTAAAATTACCAATGTTTTCAAACTGCAGACACAAATACAAGTTAAAATATCATTATTCATTTATTATGTGAACATATTGAAGAAATGTGAAGAGAATGAAGATATTTATTATTTATATGCCATAATGCACAAGATGGTTTAAAATAACTTGGAGTTAAACCAACAAATAAGAAAAACAAATGTCAAGAAACAAAAAGCCAGGTTATCCTAAATATTACTATAGGCAAGAGGCACTCAAAGCCTAAATAATAGCCCTTTATCTTTAACCACCTCATTTAATGGTCATCCTTTCAATTCTTTAGCAAAAAAACTTGGAGTCAATTTTGACTCCTGTCATCCTTTCAAAATCTTCGTGTAATCCCTTATCTGCTCCTCATAGTTCCATCTTCAAAATTAATGCAGCATCTAGCCACTGACTTAATGTCCACTGTAACTACTAGAATCCAAATTCAGCATGACTTGTTTAGATTATTGAGGCAGTCTTGTTGTTTCCTGTTTTTGTCCTTACCCTTTTAGTCTATTTTGAAGAAAGTAAGCCTGCTAAAATGAGTCTGGTAACATTACTTCAGCTCTGTACCATCAGATGACTTCTTATCTCATTTAGAGTAAAATCCACATTCACTAAAATGGGCTCTAAGACTCTGGATGATGTGGCCTGCTGCTGCTTATCCCTAACTCTCCATCTCATCTCCTAACACTCCTCCATCCTCTCCTCCTTTCTTGCAGGACATATCAGGCACACCCATCCTCAGGACTTTTGTGTTTGTTGTTCACTTGCCTAGGTACTTCTTTGCTCATATGTGGTATAACCCATTTTGCTTACTCCTTTAGTTCTTCAAATAAATATCTCATTCCCATTAAGCCTTGCCCTTATTTAAAATTGCAGCGTCTTCTTCCAAAGTTCCTTATTCTCTTTCTTTTGTTTTATTTCATTCTAATTATCACTAGTTTAGATATAATGTATATTTTACTTATATATACTGTATACTTTCTGTACTCCTTCACCCTAGTGCAAATGAATGTAAGAGAAATTTGTCTTTTTTTTGCAATTGTTTGTTTACTATTGGACACATAGTAGGTGCTCAAAAATATTTGTTGAATGCAGGACTAGCTAATGTGAAAAAAACCTTTGAGATATTTTAAGGGTAGAATCTTTTCCTTATGACTAAACGCTTAAATAATTATAAAGGCCTGATCTGAATCATCCAATAAAATTATACCCACTTTTCGAGGATAAAGCATTTAAAATTGCCCAAAGATTAGATATTTTTATAGTCAAATGTATTCTTTTGTTTTCTTAATCTACATGGTCTTCCACTTGTTAATGTAGTGGGTGAGCATCCCTAATATTACTTGTTGCTTCACAGTGTTAATGCACATTTTAAAAGGATGAAAAACTGAGTTGGCAAATTAAAACTAAAAAGCACTATTCAGCTAAGCAACAGGAAAGGTGTTTATTGTTTTGGGCTATACTGGAAAGAATGAAACCTGCCTTTAATCTTGGCACTTTTAATTGTGTAACCCTGGAAAAATCAGGGAACCCTCTGACTTTTGGTTTCTCAAGCTGTACTTGAGAATGCTACTGGCTCTACTGAATGGGTTCTGTGGATGGATAAAATAAGTACACAACAATTGAATTTTCAGTGGTATTTCAGGGTTTTGAGAAATATACTAGGACCATGCACCCTACATAAGGTTAATGCAAGAATATGCCCTTCTCTCCCACTGAATTGTGCTTTTGCAGTCATAGTAACTGTTAGGTTTAGCAATCCAACACTAATTTTGTTGTTGAAAGACTTTATAGACACAAATTCACTATGTTATTTAGTTATAAAGTTGGCTATAATCTCTTCTCAGTTACTTTTTCTGCATACATGCAATTAATTTATTTAATGCTTCTTCTAGTCAGTGCCTTTGATTATTATGCTTTGAAATATTCCCAACATTTCAACTATGTATTGATCCCAAGGATCTTAAAGCAAGTTTATGACTAGAGAAGCATCTCAGCACTATTATGCAGAGAAACATACTTGAATAGAGTTTTGATAATCTTTATATAAGCCTTAGGCAACTTAAACAAATTGTAAGAAAACTGCACCATAAAACTTTGACGCTCCTCTCTGGTGTTTATGACAATTTTTTTTTCTCTAATTCTGCTTTTAAAAAAGTAGAAAAAATGGAATCTTATGGTGTTTCTCAAGTTTTGATCTTATTTTAAAAAGCATTTTGACTTAGGCTCTTTTATATAGAAGCTCCCAAAGAGCATTAAAGTGAATGTGAAATAGTGAAATTAGTGTTTTCCATATCAGTGAGCAAGTATTGCTTCAGCTTTGATTCTTCCCACTAATTTTTTGTCAGCCCTTGAGAAGTTTGTAATTCTTTTAAATAAAGGGTATTTCTTCCCTCAGACAACTCCTTGACTACCACCTCAGTGCTGAGTTCAAGTCTAAATCATCACTCTTCATTTAGTGAGGGGATAAATGCAATATAAATATCTTCATTCAAGGTCCCTTTGATTTGATTTTTCTATACTTCTTCAACACTGAAGATCTTGTCAGGCATTTAAAAAATTATCATTAAGTACTGCTTCTTTACTCTAAATCCTGTCATAGCTCTGGGTTACCTCAAGTTTCCTGTGCATGTTTTATGTGAACACCATTTTCAGGTAGACTATCTCAACTCCATGTGTTACCACACTCTTGGTGATAATCTAAATCTTGTTATTATCTTGTACTCTTACAAATCAGAAATCTTAGATTTTAATTCCTCGCTTTTTGACAACAAACTGCTTTCCTTCCCAGACTTCTCATACTTTAACATACAGAACATTCTATGATACTCTAGAAATCCTCTTTTCTTCTCATGGTTTAAGAGGGGCTTTCTTATTTTACTTTTCTTGACAACCAAAGACCCTCAATTAATCACTTGACCCACTTTCTCACTTTCTACCTGAATCCCTTCTACTGTACCCATTAGACAAAACAACAGCAACAAAAATCCTTAATCAACCTTAATATTTGTCTTTGTTGCTTTTACACTCACACCAGCAAAAATGCCTCAGCCATGTGCATGGTTGCCAGTGGGAACTGAGGAAACTCTTCATCTGTTATTATAATAGCTTCCTAAAGCTTTTCTTCTTTTGTTGTTCTTATCTCAATTAGTAGCATACCTAACTGCCCAGTCACCTAAAGCCAGAATCTGGGAAAACAGTCTAAATCCTTTCTGTCTCCAAAACATCATATCATGTCACTCTTAAAATTCTAATATTTGTCTCCACATCTTTCTCAAGTTGATTCTGTCTTTACTTCTCCATCGTTCTACCACAGGACTATTTCAGTCCTTAACATACCGTGTCTTGATTATTATAAAAGGTTTGAAGTTGTTTCCTTGCCTCCAGTCTTGAGGGTTTATCTACAATACATTCACAACTGTAATACTTTTCTGCTTAAAGACCATTAGATGGCTCCTGCACTGCCTTCAAGTCTGAGCTAAGAGCGTCTTTTCTATATGTCGTTCAGTATTTCATATGCATCACAGAACTAAGTATATTGTGTTACTATTTTTGTAGAATAGCTTATTCCTGCTATATGTAAGTTCTTTGAGGGCTATGAGCATGTCTTTTCAGTTGTATGCTGGTAATAGAACTTCTGGAAACACACACACACACATACACAAATTTGATGTTTAGTAAATATTTGATAAAAATAGAATAAATCATTCAGAAACCAACTAACATACAGCAAGATAAAGGAAACAAAATGCTAAATTATAAAACCATATTACTATCTATATAAATATGAATATATTACATATGTAATATATTATGCTTTAGCGCTGAGTACTTAAGCTTACATGCTTCCATTTTGTTTGATGATTTGTAAAGGTTGTGGATAAATTTTGCTTTCCTTAATATATAAAAAAAAATCCAGTGGCAAAGCTATTCATTTGACCCTGAACATAATGTCAATTTATATCACTGTCAAAAAGATTTATAAGAAGAGTATACAGAGGCAATGTTTTACATATTCCAAGTTTCCATCTCCTTCATATTTTCTCACTTTTCTCAGGTAAATACGCATTGGCAGTATCACAGCCCCCACATTATCTACATTTAATATCTAAGGCAGTATCGCCTACATGATACAAGGGTTAACGAGTTATTATTGCCTGTATAAATTAAAAGCACTTATGCAACTGTAGTTTCATCTTTTAAATCAGTGAATCTCAACCATCTCCCCCACCTACTCCTGCTCCAGTGGACTTTTCTCCATGTCTGAAGACATTTATGTGTTGCAGGAGGTCAGGGACCCCGAATGGAGGGACCGGCGGAAGCCGTGGCAGAAGAACATAAATTGTGAAGATTTCATGAACATTTATTAGTTCCCCAAATTAATACTTTTATAATTTCTTATGCCTGTCTTTACTGCAGTCTCTAAACATAAATTGTGAAGATTTCATGGACACTTATCACTTCCCCAATCAATACCCTTGTGATTTCCTATGCCTGTCTTTACTTTAATCTCTTAATCCCGTCATCTTCTTCGTAAACTGAGGATGATGAATGTCGCCTCAGGACCCTGTGATGGTTGTGTCAAGTGCACAAATTGTAGAGCATGTGTGTTTGAACAATATGAAACCTGGGCATCTTAAAAAAAGAACAGGATAACAGCGATGTTCAGGGAACAAGAGAGGTAACTTTGAAGTGGCGCCGGTGAGCCACATGGAACAGAGCCATATTTCTCCTCTTTCAAAAGCAAATAGGAGAAATATCGCTGAATTCTTTTTCTCAGCAAGGAACATCCCTGAGAAAGAGAAGGCGCCCTGAAGCTAGGTTTATAGATGGCCCCTTTAAGGCATGCCACCTTTTATGGTCAAAGTCGAAGGAATGAAATAAGCCCCTGTCTCCTGTAGCAATCCCAGGCTTATTAGGAAGAGGAAAATTCCCGCCTAATAAATTTTGGTCAGACAGGTTGTCTGCTCTCATACCCTGTTTCCTGATAAGATGCTATCAACTACAATGTGTGCCCCAAACTTTATTAGCAATTTTAATTTCGCCTCATCCGGTGGTCCTGTGATCTCGCCCTGCCTCCATTTGCCTTGTGATATTTTATTACCTTGTGAAATATGTGATCTCTGTGACCCACACCCTATTCGTGCACTCCCTCCCCTTTTGAAAATCGCTAATAAAAACTTGCTGGTTTTATGGCTCGGGGAACATCAGGGATCCTGCCGATATGTGATGTCTCCCCCCAACACCCAGCTTTAAATTTCTCTCTCTTGTGCTCTTTCCTTTTATTTCTCAAACCAGCCGAGACACTTAGGAAATCGAAAAGAACTCATGAAACCATCGGGAGCGGGTTCTCCCAATATTTATGGTTATTACAACTATGAGAAGGGAGATGGGAGCAACTGTCATCTAGTGGATAGAGGCCAGGGATGCTACTAAACATCCGACAATGCACAGGCAGTCCGTAACAATGTTCAAATGCACCACAAGATCTTCAATAAGTCAATAGCACTGCAGCTGGACAACCCTGTCTTAAATATCATTTCATGTTTGAAAATTATCTAATAGAGGAAATTATCTTTCATTAATACATAGGCCAAAAACTTATATATTGATTTATTTCTTAGTGCATTTTATTATACTAGGTGCTGTTGCAAACAAAATAATGCATTTTATAAGAAATCTGCTTTCAAAGAATTTATATGTTTATTTAACAAAAAAGAGACTACTACAAGATTAGTATACGTAAGCATATATAAATATTAAAAGTAATGGCAAAAACTGCAATTACTTTTGCACCAAGCTAATATAAATGTATAGCAATGTGTATTAGTCTGTTCTCATATTGCTATGAAGAAATTCCTGAGACTAGGTAACCTTTTAATGAAAGAGGTTTAATTGGCTTATGGTTCTGCAGGCTGTACAAGCATGGCACCAACATTGCTTGGCTTCTAGGAAGGCCTCAGGGAGCTTTCACTCATGGCTAAAGGTAAAGCGGAGCAGGCACTTCACATGGTGAAAGCAGGAGCAAGAGAGAGGGAAAGGAGAGATGCCACATGCTTTTAAAGGACCAGATCTCACGAGAACTCACTCACTATCACAAGGGCAGTACCAAGGGGATGATACTAAACCATTCATGAGAAACCACCTCCATGATCCAATCACCTCCTACCAGACCTCACCTCCAATATTGGGAATTACAATTCAACTTGAGATTTAGGTGGGGACACAGATCCAAACCATGTCACAATGGAAATTAAGATAGAATAATTGAGGAAGACCGTTTTTAAAGTATATGAGAGTTCAAAGAAGGATAAATTATTTCAATCTGATTAGGATTCCCGAAAAACTTTTGAAGAAGTCTTTATTTTCATTGTATCTTAGGGGTTAGTGGGATTTCAACATGCTAAATGGGGGCCAGGAAACATCCAAACTGTAATAAAAACTTAAAATCTTCTACTCTTATCTTTATTTTTTCCTTCTATCTCTACATTATATTTTATTCACACCTTATTGTACTACTACTTAATATGAACAAATGATACTCTCCAGTGGATTCATACTAATTGAAATTATTCAGTAACCATTATTTCTCTATCATGTTGTTAGACCCAGAAAACACAATAGTCATTTTTTATATAATTTTAAATTAAACATCTATATCTATGTATCTATATCTATATTACATCCATACATATTTCTATAAATAAATGTTTCTGTAAATTTCTGTAAATGTCCACTGAGGTAGAGATGAATAATTTATTTATTTGATGGGAGAACATGAGAGACACTCAGAAAAGATAAAATTTGGACGGAACATTGTTGAATAAGTCTGAGGACAGAGAGAAGAGAGCATCACAGTGCGAATAAAGTTAGAGGTGTGAATATTCTTGTTTTGTTTGAGAATAATCCTGGATAAAGATTCGAAGATCGGGGAGTAAATGACCTTGTATGCATATTTAATTTAGCTGTGTAATCTGCACATAAAGGTGTCATTAAATATTTAGTTTAAATAACAACATAATCCATTGTTAATTATTGGCATTTTATATTGCTTTCTAGTTTTGTGCCAGTGAATATCACATTTGGCACTCCATTTTATGTGTGTGGTATTTTTTGTGTGTTTTCTTTTGTTACTGTTTTTAATATTATACAATCTGCATATGCTTTTTATGCCTGCCTGTCTGAGGCTTCCTTCTAAGACTGAGACCCTGTGACTCCTCCTGTGATCCAAGTCATGTTTAATAGTTGGTATGTCTTTGACACTTGATACCAGTCTGAGACACAGTGCTGTGCAATCACAGTGGGAAGTAGATTATAAGGAGATGATCAAGGATCTGGCTGCAATGATTGCAAAACTTTATGTTTTGTGTAGTAGAAGTGTTCGGTGAGCTTCATTTTATTATTTCCTTTAAAGCTTATTCTCATAACATATAAAAATATTATTTATCATAGAAAATTAGGGGGTATCCCAGACTTCTTGCTTTCACTGACTACTCAAGCCTAATCAGTGATTGCATCCTTAAGGACCGGCCTTCCGGAATGGCTCTATTGAACTCCTGCTCCCCATTCCTATGCCATTCTCTCTGTTCATGTTTTCATTAGATTACTGTAACAGTTCCTCGCCAATAGCTGCATTCAGACTTCATCTGAATGCTGGAGAAGACATTTAGACATTTAGAATGCAAATTTGCTCCTTTTATGTCCTTACTTAAAACGATGGCCTCCACTTCCTATGGAATAAGATCAAAATCCCCCAGCGAGACACACAAGGCCTTCCTCCAGTCCTGACCCTGGCCTGGTCTCCAGGTGATGCTTTGCTGAGTCCTAACAGGCACACTCTGCATGTGCATGGAATAAATAAACAGTTGCTGAACATACCATTCAGGATTGTGGCAGACAGGGAATCCCTTCAAGGGAGGACTCGCTGCCCACCTGTGAGCAGTGTAGCTAGCCTATGGTATCCCACTGTGACCTCATTCAGGTCTCTCTCAGCTTTTGAGCTGAGGTCATGTCTTTTCAGGGTGGCTTTGGCCCATGACTGAGTAAAATGATGGTACAAAGCCAAGCCACTTTTATCCAATGCAGGATCCTCTAACTAGGAATCTTTGCTCCTGGCTCCATGTTGGGCTAGCAAAGAGTTTTTCAGGGTTGTGTTGCCGTTTCAGCCCCCTTTCCTGATCTTGCATCCTTCCCTTCCCTTTCACAGATCTAACTCCTCAATAGACTTCTAGCATTCTTGGCTCCCTCTCACTGTCCATTTCCCAGAGGAATCAACAGATACAAAGTTCATGTGCCTAATTCTATGTGAAGTGTCTCCTCAGCTAACAGTTCATACTCTCTGTCCTTTTCTTGGAGTTTCATTTTGCCCACTCAGAATTTTCCCTTCATAATCAAGTGTGACAGTTCCCTTCTCCATCTTCATGCTTCCTGGTATTTTCCTATAATTGTTCATTTACTTGTCTACCCCAATACTTAGTCTTCCTGAGGGCAGTCCCCGTCCCTTATTTCACTCTGTAACCCTAGAGCCTAAAATTATACCAGACAGATAGATTCACTCATTGATTTAGCAGAGTTTTAATTTTTGGTTATTAGGTGAAAGGCTCTGTGCTAGGTACTAGAGATATAGATGTAAATAAGGAAAATGCAGTTTCTGCCCTCATTTATTTCCATGCCTATATATGGAAAAATTAATTACGCAATTATCTTTACTACTACGGTAAAGGTAAGTCAAGGAGAGAAAGAGTTATAAGAATGTAAAACAAGAAGAAACTGACATAATCTGAAAAATTTGAAGGCTATTTAAAAAAAGTTTTATATAAGCTAGATTCGGAAGGTCGAATAGGAATTAATTAGCTGAAGTCAGTGAGAACATGATAAATGTTTATTGAATGAATAAAATAATGGTGTTTATGTTTATAAAACTACACTCCAGAGACAAATATAAGTTTTATTAGTGACATCAAATGTTACTTTCTTTATTGTGACCAATTACATTTAATATATGTTTTTCTTTCAGGAAACATCTTCTATGTGCATCTTAACTACTATCTTCACAAAGCTATTTAAATGCACATATCTAGTTGTAAATTTGTCTAGTCGCAAATGTTAAGGTATCATTTGAGAGCCTATATGAGCTCAATGGAGTCTTAAATCTACTATTTTCTATCACTTTCAGAATATATTTTATTTTTAACCTCATCAATAAACCATGAATGCAAGTATTTACCAACAGGATTGATTTTTCCAAATGTTGTTTATAGCAGGCAGCCAAAAGTATATTTTTATATATTCTGGCAACAGAATCTTCTATTGTAATGACATTTCTGTAAACTATATTTAATAAAGTGTTCCTTCTAAACATTTCCGACAACTGCTGGTTCACAGAAAGTACTCAGTAACTAGTTGTTTAATTGAAGAGAACTGAACTGCTGAAATGTAAAATATATATAATAAGATTTTTTAAGTTTTTGGAAACTTGAGAGTATAGCTTCTTGATGTCAAATAGCCAGTGGGACTAATTTTTTATTTCATCACCATGTTCTTGGCACCATGCAGACACAATCTATGTCTTTTGTTTCCATTTTCACTTCACCCTATGTGCCTCATTAGGCCTGCAATAGAGAAAAAGCTAGTACAAAATAAAGCTTAGATCAATCATTCCTCTATAGGCCAGAACAAGCAAAATCAATCACTGTCCATTCAAGTGCTTCTCGGTTATTGACCAGACTTTCCTGATCTAGAGGTTACTGTACTGTTAACTGCACTGAAGTTGAATGTTTGTGTTTCAGTATAGTCTTTAGCTATCTTTAGAGAATGCACACTACTATATACTTATTAATTTTATATGTGAATTGATGAAGGGTGGATCACAGGGATCTTTAACCTGTGATTACAAGCTTGGTAATAATACCCTTAAGTATTTATGAATAGCTTTTACATAGAAACTCCTACTAGTTAGCTAGGAATTTATACCTTTCAGCTTCAAATCTCATTGCATATTAATTATTTAAATGCCCTAAGTATTAATTATTAATATTTCCACATAATGAAAAATTGGTCATAGCTATTAAGATAAAATTATTTCAAAAATGTGAAAAATATATAATTTAGCCTGACACATTTTATTTTTTCTACATTAACAATGATTAAATCTAATATATAATCATTGTTATGAAAATATTTACTATATTAAGAATCATGTATAATTTCTTACCTTGTATGTAGTAAGCATTATGACTTTAAACAGGTTGCTTTTTAGCCTTGAAATTTGTTTTTTCAAACATTTCCTTTACTTAGAAACACAAGGCTACTGACATAAGTCCAATATATAGTTATGAGTGTCTTTATATGGTCTTAGAAGGTAGCCCAAACTGTGCCCTTCCAACTAAAATCCCACAGGCTTGTAATAGGTAAATTTAGATTGATTGTGGCAGTGTCTCTATAAAAACAAAGTATGTAGAAGAAAATAAAATAAGTCAACTTACCAGTTAAAACATTTGACAAATTAAAAGCTAAGTAAATTGTGATTGGTCAAATGTTGAGTCAGATTTTTGTTGTAAAGAAACAAAAAACTTGAATGTCTTTGCTGTCTAGAAGCCATAAAATAAAAATTCCAAAAGCCAAATAGAAATTATTTTCACAAATTGGAAACTAAAATAAAAAGGTCTACAGCAAAAGGAAAAGCAAGTGAAAATAAGAGAGGTGAATTTTTCAGTGTTTCATGATAAGAATCTTTGAAAGTTTTTTTGTGAAATTTAAAATGACTAAAGAGATCTGAAAACAAGTCCATCAAAAATATTTGACATTATCAGGGTAAAGATAATACTATAATGCATAAACATGTACATGTAAATTTAGAAATTCCTTTAGGTTTTTGTTTATTTTCAAATAGTTTGTTGGTCCCATTACTACTTCTTTTTATACCAATGGATAAGGATCCCCAAATTGAAAACCACTGCTTTATTATTGCTTTAACTTTTATAATATTTATATAAATGAAACTTGTATTAGTTAATTTACACATAGAGAAAACATGTTATAAAAATAAATTATATGACAAGATACATTATAAGGCAAATATAAGGTTTATTTATATTCTCGATTGTTAATTTTAAAATATTTTATCACATTAAATATGTTAAAATTAATGCAAGAAGTATATACATTTTTAAAATACTTAAATAGGGTTAATTTAGCCTCTCTTTCCTAAAGATAGAAACACAGTTCACATGTAAAAAAGATAAACCAGAATGAATCATATTTTCATGTTTCTCAAAATCAAATTTACCATTTGTGTTTTTGAAACATTTTATATTACTGTGTTTATCAAATGGTTTCCTTAAACATGTTCTGATATTCCAAAGTAGAATTTCACTAAAGTTCTCTCTTCCTGGCACCAAAAAATAGGTAGCTTTTTCATATCACAGACATATAATAAATATTTTTTTAGTGATCACCTATTCTGTTGTTACAATAAAAAATTATAGTTGAAGAATATTAAAATTAGGAAATATATAACTTTTAAATGTTTCATTTTCTGAATTCTCAAGAAGAGTACATAATTTTATATCACCAAAGAGAGCATCTCTTAGTTTTGCATAATGAACATGTAAGTAATGAATTTTTATAACTTTAGTGATGTTCCTAATTGGTTTTTGATTTTCTCTCAAAGTGTGTCTCTAAATATAGAAAATTAAAATTGTTCTTATTCTGCTTGATGTGCAAATTCAGCAACAGACTTTCAGGGTTTTTTTTCACTATTTTATTTTTTATATAGTTCATGAATTTTTTCAAAATCAGTTGATATGTAATTATCATCTTACTCAGGTAACTCTGTCTTAAAATAAGCTTACCTAATTATAAAAAGTGATAGTACAGTAAACACTTCCAGCATTATATAATCAAAATGTTTATTTTTTACAGTTATGGAGGGAGAACATTTTTTCTGAAAAGTCAAGGTCAAACCAATGAGTTAGAAAACATTTTCTAAGATGTTTTCTCTGGTTCAATTAATCTATCATTTGCATACATTTACCATAAATAACATTATAAACTTATGAATTTATGATATAAATATTTCCTTGTTAAATAATCATATTTTAAAAATATGAGCCACATTTGTTCTTGATCTTTATACTATTCATGTATTTTTCCCTTTGTAGTGATAACTTTAACCGATGAAATCGGAGAAGTAAAGGATATTTGGGTTAGAGAGTGAGGCAGTCACTGGGATATGTGTCGATTCAGAACTTGACCAAGTCTGAGATTTTAGTCCTATTTCCAAGTCTGATGAAGACTTTTTTTTTTTTTTTTTCTTTTTCTGAGATGGAGAGTCTCGCTCTGGCACTCAGGCTAGAGTGCAGTGGCGTGATCTCTCTCGGCTCACTGCGACCTCTGCCTCCCGGGTTCAAGTGATTCTCCTGCCTCAGCCTCCACAGTAGCTGGGACTACAGGTGTGCGCCACCATGCCCAGCTAATTTTTGTATTTTTTTATTGTAATTATTTGTAGAGACGGGGTTTCACCATGTTGGCCAGGATGGTCCCTATCTCTTGACCTTGTGATCTGCCCACCTCAGCCTCCCAAAGTGCTGGGATTACAGGCATGAGCCACCCTGGCCAGTCCCCTGATGAAGACTTTTACGTTCCCAATATGAACAAAGTCTTCTTGTAGTTATATATCCTGCTTCCTTGAAATAATTGAATATATCGATTTATGGGTGAGAGAACAACTAATTTATATTTCTTTTCAGCTTTTAACTTATCTCTATTTTTCATGATAGTAATAATAATAGAAATTACAAGTCAATTTTAAAATTGTGTCTTTATCTTCTAAGATCTTAAGTAAGAGTAAAAACGTTTAAACTATTTTGCAATCGCATTAATGTCCTCCCTGAAGTTGCTATCGGTAGCAATCTAGTCTGTACCTCTAGCATTCTGAGGCTTAAATGAAGAAATATGTAAAACTTCATCCCAAATAAACTTATGGAAAAGATTATGTATGTTTTAAAAGTTAGACCTTATCAAGTGTTTATTTTTTTTTTCCATTTATTGGTATGTGGTTGTCTTATTTTGAGAAGCAAGATCTGTGACATCAAACAAGGGTCATAAGCTCACCTGTATCTTTAAAAGAGTGATAATCACATCATAGGCTAATTGCTAAACTTAAATAAAATTTGTTTTATACAGCCCCAAGTAGGAGAATGCCACAACATAGCTCACACTTGATAACATATACTTAACACAATGATGATGTTGATGACAAACTGCTGACAAATATATAGTTAATAGGATAATAAACTAAGACCATCTAAACAAGCTTTATTTTACTTTTACTGAAAATTCTTGTCCAGAAAGATAATATTGCAATAACACAATTGTTTCTTTCAGAAACTGCCTGAAAATCTACTTCAATGAATATATTGCTGTCTTGGCTTGCCTTCTTGGCACAATGAATCACACAATCAGGTAAACTATTCTCTTACCAAATGACTTCTCATCAAGATTCCTTCAAAACCCTCACACTTTGTCTACCAATTCTCAGTTATTATATCATGGATTTTGAATTCCTGCATTGAAAAACCCACCCTAAGTCAAAGTCTAATTCTTACAACGATCTACCTTTAGCATTTCTTTCAGAGACACTAACTACTAAGACTGTCACTATGATGTTTCCATTATTGCAGGAAGTAACAAACTCATCTTTGCTTAATCAACTGCTTATTTTAGTGTTTTGCTCAGAAAGTCTTCAATTGAAAATGACAACGAGGGTGATAGTAACATTTATGCATTTGTATAGCAATTTATTTCTCACTAGACATTTGCAGATTTAATAATTGGATTTTCAATATGTAATAAGATGGGAGTTTTTATATATTCCTTTTATAGATGAGGAAACATGTTTAATGAAGTTAATGTCATCCAAATAAGTGGCTAATTTAAGGAAGAATTCCTGCTTTGTGATTCTCTGTCCAGTGTTCTATTATGTTTTTCTCATTATGAGTGTCCTCTTGTCATCGATTATTTTCTATAGTTAACATAATTTTAAAAAATAATTTTAAAGAATAAGCCTAAAATGACTGAAGATCACAAAAGCTTTATTATCCTCAGCAACACTGTTTGAACCAAGTGATTGTTTGAAGTGATTGTCAATTTCTAAGCCAATATAGTTATAGATGTAAATTTTAATGCATTCTCTTTATTTCTACAACATGTAGATTTTTCAAAATTTTGGCAGGGAAAAGGTTCAAGGGGACCTCATACTTTACTATGCAAAAATTCACTTGCTATTTGTCTTTACAAAATATTCATTTAAAAAAATTCTTGTTAAACAAATAACAGTAGTCTTTATCATGCACTTGAAAGAAACTTAGCTTCTATTCATTCATTTTTTTAAATTTTCTTTTGCAAAAGGGCATTTGAGAAGAGTCACTTGCTTAATTTGTAAAGGCGTTACAAAGAACTCTAAAACTTCTTATAACAAGGTACAAGTGCATACAAGGGAAAGAGGTTTTCCTTAAAGAAGTAGCTAGTCTACACACATAAATGTAAGAATATAATAAAACTTGTTAATTTCTTCTTCAGAAAGGCATCAAAATTCATGCTTTACTAAATGTCTATTTTTTTGTTACAACTTCAACTGCCAACAATGTGTCGACCTTGTAAAAAGTGACATGCAAAATTTTGTCTTACATTAAGTATATCACAAAATGACTACTGTGTTTTGCAAATACTGATTAATAAAAAATACTTTGGCTCCATTTGTGGTCTTTTTGCTGGTTCTTACCATGATAAATATGCTTGTATATGTAACCCTCACAATCTTGGTCATGAATCAACTCATTAAATTTCTGAACCACTCCATAGCAACCCTTGTAGGAGAATATTTGATGATATTAAAAATCATATTTTAAGTAATGGCCAAATGTGGATTCATTTGACAATCAGATGCTCAAGTAAGAAGAAGTTCTTCTCATCACAATAACTTTCAGCACTCTCTCTTTGACACTGAAGGGGTGCAAACTGAGCCATATAAGAAGAAAATGGGAGATTTTTAGTGAAAAATGAGCAGAAGCTATGCTCTCAGGTTAAAGCTGCAGTTTGAAGTAGTCATTTCTTGGCTGTCATCAACAAAAAAAGAAATATAACTCCACAGTGCAACTTTGAGCAAGTGCCTAATCAAAGACAGTCTTCCTAATAAAGGTCAGTTAATGTACTAATAAAGGTCAGTTAATGTACTACAACAAGCGTTAGCCCAGCCAGCCATCTCAGCCCTAAGAGATCCTGGGAAATTCAAGAGATAATTCAGGTTGAATTTGCAGTAGCTAATCTCCACCTTACCTGCCCCACTCTGTAGCTCAGGGTTATTACAAATCCCTTACTTAGAATTGGAATCAGACATGAACCCATTAGTGTTTTACATATGTAAATATGTTAATTATATGTTCTCATTGTACAAACTTGATTTATTTAAATCAAATTGTGGCTTTATCATAATAAATCCCTTGCTATATTTTTCGCCATCCGAAACAACAGAAGTTTGAACTGAATGTCTATAAACCTCTCACAAAGTTAAGATTATAACGCACAGAGTGTGCCAAAAAATAAAAAGAAAGTCTTGCAGGATTCCTTCATTTCTTATTTTGCCTGCACATTTTATGAATTATAATGTAACTCTCAGACAAATATCTGTATTTTGGAATAGTTTCATAACTATTACTGAACAATCCAATCATTAGCATTTTCACATTCCAAGCTGTAGTGTCCTCCTAATTAAAATTTTATATTTACCCCTCTGCATAAGCTTGCCAAATTCTGAAGACTTTCAAGCAACTCATGTTCTGCTCATGAATACAGCCAGCACATGTCAATTCTCAATAAATGGTTTTACATCAATCTACTCTCATTCTCTTTATCCATCACAGTGCTTCCTGCCTGTATTATGACAATACGACTTTTTCACATCTTTGTAAGCTTATTTCCAGACTCTTCTAAGCATTGCCAAGATCAGATTACTTTGATTGCCATGGATGTATATTGTAAGCTCTTTGCAGGCACAGAACCTGCCATAATTAGAAGACAAAAGTTAACATGTTAAATGTTTGAATTGAATCAATAATTAACTGTGCAATTTTAACTATGGCCAAGGTTTTTTGTTTATTTGTTTTGTTTAGCAAATACAGTAATTCCCCTTTATCTGTAAAGGATATGTTTTAAGACCTCCGGTGGATGGCTAAAACTACAGATTGTACCACACTCTATGTGGTATATACTGTGTTTTATTTCCTTATACAAACATACATGCCTATTATAAAGCTTAATTTATAAATTAGTCACAGTAAGAGATTAATGACAATAATAACAAAATAGAACAATTATAAGAACACAGTGTAAGAGAAGTTATGTGAATGTGGTCTCTCTCTCTTTAATATTTTATTTTACTCTATCTTGGGTAACTAAAATGGCAGAAAAAAAAAAAAGCTTCAGGTAAGGGAGGACTACTGTATATCTTGCATATCACAGTTGATTAAGACAGCTACTTTTTCTCCAAATGACTGTAGTTAATTGAAAGAATTAGAATAGCTACAGAGATATATCTATGTAACTAACATAACAAATATTCTAGGTATTTTTTTATTCCATTTGTAAAACGGACATTGAGCCATACGTAAGGTATGAGGTATTCCTTTGGGCTTTAAGTAGTGTTTTTTATGAGATTGATAAGTGAAAAACACAATTAATCAGTCACTACCTTCAAAAGAAGGAGAATTTCAACAAAAAAATAGGTGGAATGTCATGTACAAACTTAGGATGTGTATAATTTTGTAGAGGAAACAGAACATATACTGGTTCAAAGTCATAGTAATCCAATTTAAAAATGGAGAAATTCAGTCCCATTAAAGTAGATGATTTGACAAATAAATTACCACCCTTAGTTAGTAACAGAAAGAATCAAATCCCATGTTTTCTCTATTATCTGCTTTCAGTATCACAGCCCCAAGTCTGGAGATATCCCCACACTTTTTTCTTTATTTAATATTTCAATAAATCACTCTGTAATTTCAGTACTTCTAGACCCAGAACTTAAGATGAGTATTCTTATGTAAGTGATGCATTAAGGGTATTCTAGCAAGAGAAGCTTATAAGAAAGAGAATAATAGATAGAGAAGGGGATTTATTAGTCTGCTCAAACTGTCATAACAAAATACCACAGACTGAGTGGCTTAAACAACAGATATTTATCTTCTCACAGTTATGGAAGCTAAACACCCGTGACCAAAGTACTGAACAATTCCATTCCTGGTGAGTACTGAACTTGCAGACAGCTCACTTCCTGGTTTATTATCACATGTTTTCCTCCATATGCTTGCACAGGGATGAATCTCTGGCATCTCTTCTTCTTATAAGGATACCAGTCTTGTTAGATTAGGGTTCATCCTTATGACACATTTAATTTAATTACCTCCATAAAGACCCTATCTCCAAATACATTGAGGGTTAGGACTTCAACCTTGAGATTTGGTAGATACACACTTCAGTCCATAACAGGTAAACCCAAACAACAATATAGTTTTAGTTGAAGTCTAGGCTTAGTTGACACAGAAGGGAATATAATTTGCACCACAGAATTAGTCCTGCTGAGGCTAGTGAGATAGACTTTTGTGCCAGTTTTCTCACCACACCCAACCAAATAACATCACATTGGCTATTCATGTTAGTAAATTTGATAGGAATGGGCAAGCCTCCAAATTGGGCTTAGCCTGAGAGGGTGCTTGGCTTTGCCCACGAAAGAATTCAAGGGTGAGCTGAAGGTATTAGCAACTTTTATTGAAGTGTACAGCAGCAGCAGAGGTACTACTTTTGGTGGAGCAGGACTAACCCTCAGTCAGTATGCCCAGAGTAGCTGTGCATGGGCTGGTGGCACCTGTTTTTAATTAAGAGGCAGATTACTTAGAACTTCCTGCAAAAAAAAAAAAAAAAAAAAAAAGGTGGGGAACTTTTATAAGGTAACTTTTGTGCTATTGTCTTCATGCATGACCACGGCACATTCGTCATGGCACCAATGGGAGTGGCTTTATGTTAATGGGCAGTGAGGGCAACTAGAGATCATTTTTATTGCCATCTACTGATTTTGACTGGCTTCTTTACTGCACCCTGGTTTGACCAGATTCTGATCCGATTAGTAGGGTCATGACCAGTGTCATGACCAGTGCTTGGAAAACAAGTCCTGATGATCTCCTACCTCAGATTGTGGGGCGATATAAACTGCAGGGTTGATCCATTCATAAAAGACAGCTCTCTGGAGGAGTTTCCAGGTGGGAGCCACTAACAGCAATACAAGCAAAAGTTAGGAGATGGGGATATTAAATCAATGAAAGAGTTCGCAGAGGATTTGGGCAGGTTCCAATCAGATCTGCAAAGTCACCAAATTATGTGTTTCACTTATCCGAATGCCATGCTCATGCCCCTGTTGATTCTCATCTAGATATTGCAGTAGTCTCTGATCTTGCTGCTTCCAGTGTTTCCCTTCTCCATTCCATGCTTCTTGTTGTATTTTTAAAACACAAAAATGAGCATGCCACAGATCTCTAAAATCAGTCACATCCTTAAGGGAAATGTCAAACTCTTATGTGCAGCACCTAAGGCTCAATTTATCTGAATCTGGTCTACTTTTCCATTTTCATCCATGGTAGTCTCTAGACCCACATACCATGCTTAATTGTACCTAAGAAATTACTATTTTTTGAATCTCCTAAGCTTAACTAAACTTTGAGGAATTTCTGGTACTATTTTATCCACTTAGTTTGCCCATTAGTCCTCTTCTTCAATTGACTTTCTTGTACTTACTCTTTAAATTTAACTAAAATATCATTCTTTCTAGGAAGTTGTCAACCCACTCAAACTCAGGCTGGTTTAGTTGCGTACAGGGCTACTTGAGCAGAATATATATAAATATTACAGAATAATATATTATTATATATATATTATGTGTATATATATATACACCAGAGCATTTCATATTATGTTATAGTTAGTTGTTTTATGTATCTAATTAGTACTAATAGTATGTATCAGAAGAAAAAAATTAATTTGTGTCAAATAAGAAGAAAAAAGAGAGTGTGTCTCTGAGGCATTACAGCTATTAAAAGCTAAGCAAAAATTAGATTTAACCTAGAAAGTAATAAGAAGTCACTGAAAAAAAGTAAAGTTTAGTCATAATCTGTCAAAATTAGAGATAAGTTTAAAACAACTGTAAGTAAAATAGTTTTGATTTGAAATAATTTAAAATATACATAAGATCTGTGAAAAGAAATATTTATGCAATCTATTTTAATTGTTTGAATAACCTGTGATGTGTATGCAGTCACAATTATAGTTTTGAAGCATGTGGAGAGGAATTATAGGAGTGCATCATTTTAATTTTAATTACAACAGAACTGTTTACTAAAAAATTGACCGAATTTTCATAAATTATGTTAGAGTTTCAATCCTTTTGAGTTATTTAACCTGAGTAAAAAGGTCTTACATAAGTATGATTGATTTATCTCTATGCTTCAGAATTCTAAAAGATGTATAAATAATAAGAAAAAAATTAGAATGCTGAAATATTTAATTCTATTTAAAGTCATAGGATATTGGATTGAGGGTAAAAGTAATTTTTCACTATTTTTTTCTAAATATTTCTGTATTACTTACCCTTTTGAAATTAGCATGTATCATTTTTGAAATTCTAAAGAGTTTAGAAAGATGAAACAAATCATTACATTTATCACAAATATCTAAAAATTTTTATGATCTTAGTAGATTCAATCCATGATTAAATCAGAATAGATTCAATCAACTTCTGATTGCAAATCAACATGTAAAGACCCTGGAAGCCATTACTTCAAGAAAATCAAAACAACACGAAAATCAACATTTGGACCCATCTGAAAATTGATATTGATAAAGCAAACTTACATCCTGAAATCTCGAGAGACAGAGAGTCATAGATAAGATTTCTTACCTAAAAGAGAAACTGCTGAAGCTACAAATTTGCAGAACATTTAAATGCTATTATTGATGAATTCCCGGAGTCTGAGGTTAGACTAAAATGAGAGTGGGAAATTCCTAGGGGCTACAGTCTTAGAGGTCCAACACTCCAGGATCCCACATTCCAGGAACTCCACAAGGCTCTCATGGTTAAGTGCCAAAAGATATCTATGTGTGGCTCTGGAAGGAGACCAGGAAGAGAAAGCATCATACGATATTCCCCAAAACATTCTTCATAACAAAGGAACTATTTACCAAATGAAGGTCAGAATTATTTTAGCCTTACTGACAGCTAGAGGGAGGGCATTTCTACCATACCAGCCCCTCAGTAGACTTCCTCTCTTACCTACAGGATGAGTGGGGAAGGTGAGAAACACTGGGAAGGTTACGACTCAGAGAAACAGTCTCACTAAATGCTGATTATAATTATAGGTTCATTAAGTTCTCCTCCACACCCTTTACTACCACGTCAATATAGGTTCAGTAAAATCACAACAGATTGCAACCGAAACAGCTGTAGGATGCAATCTGTCTGTGGAGGAGTTTTTGTAGAATTCCCAAATCAACAGGGCAGTAGGGGGCAAAAACAAGAACCCAAGAGGAATTTGAAGCAGTTGTCACCTACTGCTACAGCAAATATTAAACTCAGCTTAACTCCTAGCCAGTTTAAAATAAATCATTACACTAAATGCCTATTTACCGAAGTTCCTATTACCCGACATATCATGTCTGGCTTCTAATAAAATATCACAAAGTATGCTGAAAGCCAAGAAAATACAGCCTGAAATAACAGAACAAGCATCACAACCAAATTTAGACATTATGTCCCCAATAACAAACAAGATGAACTCTGTGGCTCAAAAGTTAAAGGAGAGTAATGGAGGCTGAACAAGATAGCGGAATGAAAGGCTCCGCCAATCATCATTCTGGCAAGGACACCAAGTTAACAAATATCTACACAGATGAAACATCTTCATAAGAACTAAAAATCAGATGAGCCCTCATAGTACCTGATTATAACTTTGGATCACTGAAAGAGGCACTGAAGAGGTAGAAAACACGCCACTCCTCCTCCACCCCCAAGCAGTGGCAGTGTGGTGCAGAGTGTTTCCAAGTGCCAGGGGAGGGAGAGCACAGCAATTGTGAAGCATTGAACTCAGTGCTGTCCTGTTAGAACAGAAAGGAAAACAAGGCAAAACTCAGTTGATGCCCACCCACAGAAGGAACATTTAAACTAGCCAGAGTGGAATCGCCAGTCCCAGCAGCTGAAACTTGAGTTCCTGCAAACTTTGCCACTGAAGGCCAAAGTGCCCTTGGTCTCTATAAACATGAAAGGCAGTTTAGGCCATAAGGATTGCAACTCTTAGCTGAGTCCTAGTGCTGAACTTGGATCAGAGACAGTGGACTAGAGGGTACATGATATTTTGAGATACCAGCTGGAGCAGCTAAGGGAGTACTGACATCACCCCTCCCCTAACCAATAGCTGCACAGCTCACAGTTCAAAAAAGAGACTCCTTCCTTCTGCTTGAGAAGAGGAGAGAGAAGAGTGAGGAGGACTTTGTATGGCATCTTGGATACCAGCTAAGCCTCAGCTGGACAGGGCACCAATCAGAGTCGTAAGGGCACCATTCCAGGCCCTAGCTCTCAGATGACATTTCTAAACACACACTGAACAAGAAGGGAACCCACTGCCTTGAAGAGAAGGATGCAGTCCTGGCAGCATCGGTCACCTGCTAACTGAAGAGCCCTTGGGCCCTGAATAACCATCAGTGATACCCAGGCACTACATCACAGGCCTTGGGTGAGCCCCTGAAACTAGCTGGCTTCAGGCGAGAATCAGCATATTACCAGCTGTGGTGGCTATGGGCCAAGATCTGTTCTGCCTGAGAAAAGCAGAGGGAAAAGTAAAGGGGACTTCGTCTTGCACCTTAGGTAATAGCATGACCACAGGGGGATAGAGCACCAGGTGGCCTTGTGGGATCGCCAATTCCAGAAATTGACCCTTGGATGGCATTTCTGGATATGCCCTGGGGAAAATAGGAGCCCATTGTCCTGAAAGGTGAGTCCTAGGTCAGGCAGAATTCATCACAAGCTGACTTAAGAGCCCTTAGGCCTTAAGGGAATATTGGTGGTAGTCTGGCAGCACTCCCTGTGGGCCTGTGGTAGCAGTGGCTATAAGGTGAGGCTCTCCAGCCTTTGGAAAGGAGAGGAAATGGTGGGCAGGATTGTATCTTGTAGTTTGAGTGCCAGCTCAGCCACAGCACAAAAGAACACCAAGTAGATTTCTAAGGTTTTTGATTTTAGTCTCTGACTCCCTGATGGCACCTCTGAACCTATACAGGGTCTGGGGATCCTCACTGCTTTGAAAAGAAAGATACTGTCATGGTTGGCTTTGCCACTTGCCAACTGCAGACCCCCAGGGCCTTGAATAGACTTAAGCAGTAGCCAGGGAGTAGTTACAGCAGGCTCTGGGTAAGACCTAATGCTGTGCTGGCTTCATGTCAGTCCTTTTGGTAGTGGTGGTGACAGAGACGCTTGTATCACTCCACTCTCAGCTTTAGGTGTCTCAGAGCAAACAGAGATGTCCACTTTCACCAGCATTTTTCAACACACTACTGGAATTCCGAGCTAGAGCAATCAGACAAGAGAAAGAAGTAAATGGTGTCCAAATGGAATGAAAGAAGTCAAATTATCTTTGTTTGCAGACCCTCCCAATCCTAAAGAGATTAACTAAGACTTGAATAGGAAACATTTGTCATCTATTGTCTCTAAGGGTAGCCACTATCAGACTTCAAAAGAACTTTGGTCTCCACAGTCTTTTACTTAACCTGAACATTCCCTTTCTATCAATCCCAGGTCTTCAGGCAAACTCAACCAATTGTCAACCAGAAGATGTTTAAATTCACCTATAGCCTGGATGCCCCCTGGCTTGGAGTTGCCCCACCTTTCCAGACCAAGCCAATGTATTTCCTAAATGTATCTGATTGATGTCTCCTGCCTCTCTAAAATGGATAAAACTAACTTGTGCCCTGACCACCTAGGGCACATGTTCTCAGGGCCTGCTGTGGTCTGTGTCACAGGCCATGGTCACTCATATTTAGCTTAGAATAAATATCTTTGAATATTTTACAGAGTTTGACTCTTCATTGATGGAAATTCTAAGTATTAATAGCCACAAGATAGATACTTTAAATTAGATTCATACATTTAAAAAAATGAGAGTTCTTATTCTAAAGAATTGCCTTATACACATTTATAAAAATATTAAAGTTTTTAAAAGGGACACATAATAGTGTTATGGCTAGACTTAGAAATTCTCTTGACAAAACTAAAGAGTAAATCTGACCTAAAAGTTAAAATCCTTTGTGTGCTCAAACTTCTTGCTTTGAAACCACCGTAAGACTTACAAAAACTGTTCCACCCTATGGTCTAGTCACTAAGATTCTGTGCCTTTATGGCTATAGCCCAGGTTGGATTCCTGGTCAGGGAATCAATGTGGGGTACTCATTTGTTACGGATCCTTTTTACTTCCGTGGACAGATCTTGATATTTTCATTTTTGTTTGGTTTGTTTTGATTTTTCATCTTTGGAGCATCTGAAGACTTTGGGCTTTTCTGTGTAGGCGCTCAGCTGAGAAACAGATCCTAGAAAATATGGTCAGACAAAAATCAGGTATAATAGGCTTGCTGCTTTTTCAGAGCTATCCATACTAAGTCCAGGCATAGAAAATACGCCTTTTGCCTTATTAAAGTCAATAATCTAATCAAGAAACAAGCTTTGTTAAAAAGGCCACCTATCTAACTACATTGGTCTGCAAAATACTTTCTGGAATTTCTCTGGCTATTCTAACATGCTTTGTAAGAGAAATTTATATCTACAGAAGAAATCATCACGTTTACGTGTATCTCCCTTCCAGTATCTAAGTCCCTAGAAACTTAGGAAGAGAAAGACATTGGCTTACAAATATTCCCTTTGTTTAAGATACTTTCTGGATAATCTTGTCTTGACTGGACCTTTACTTACCCCTTTTTTATTTCAAGGAATAATGGTGTTTAGATCTAAATTCTGTATCTTTGATATGTAAATATTCACCCAAGAAGTCATGTCTTCAGAAATAAAAATTTCAGCTTGCTGGGTAATAATCATTTAGAGCTTGACAGTCTAAAAGGGGAAAACAAAACTATTTGAAAAGTGGCAAATGAAGGATCTTAAAAAGCTGTAAGATCTGCTTCTGACAGTGTGTCTGCATGTCTATATATTTATGTGTGTTATGTTATGTGCTATTTCACTACCAAAAGAGCTCTAATTAATTGGCTTAACGAATAAAATAAATGCTTAGATAAAATATTTTATCAGAAAAATAGAAACAAACATAAATGTCTTTTAGTTCACATGCCTTGGGTAAATCTTTGGTAAATAAAGTTAGTTTAAAATTGTTGGAAACGTAAAGTTGGAATGTCCTCAGAACTGTCAGTGTTAAACATAATTCAGACATTTTCGCTTGTACTGCTCACCAGACAGGTTTAGGCTGTTTCTACGAGATGTATCAAGGTCATAACACCATTGCTTCTGTAGTACTTTTAATATGTGCTGGATTTGTCTGTTCGCTAAAGCTTTAAGGGATGGCTGCTAGGCTTCTCTGAAGCCTTGTGCACATGTGATTGTAAGCTTCTCTTTGGTTTTTGAGCTTCTAGATTCTGAGATCTGAACAAGTGGCCATGGTAAGGCCTTAGGACATGTTCTCAGCACCTGGACTACCAGCTACAAGGCAGAGTCAAGCCCCGTATGGCCCCATCTTCTATGGCACAGCTTTGCCTCCTAGCTAGGCTAGGAGGGGTTAGATCCTTCAGACATCATCTTCACAACTCTGTCCTTTGTCCTGAGCTCTATACCTGGTATGTAATGCAAGATCCAGATGGACCCCACTCTCGATAGCCATCCATGGGTGCCACATAGCTACCTGGGACCCCATACAACTTGGAAAGACTTTAGGAAGGGTACCTGCTTTATAGCTTCAAAATTCTTTTCAGTAACTTAAAATCCTGTTTTGTTAAGTAATAGATAAACACAAAATGTCTGAGTCATTTAAAAGTAAGTTAACATAATTAAATATTAATTACTAATCAAAAATTTGTGTATATACTTTGACATCTTATTTCCATATAGTATACGAAAGGTAAATATACTTAGATTTGTTAACAAAACATTAAAGAAACATGTTTCAAAAAATTATAAAGTGTTTTTCACCTACAAGTATTGTTACAAAACAGTTGAAATTACTTCCTAAGTTTTCTACTTAAAATTGGGGTTAATAAGAGTTAAAATTGTAGAACCAAGAGGCTACAGCAGGGTGAGGAAGCAGTCATCCTCTCTGTGTCCTTGGAAAATCTTGCAAAGCCTGTTTTTCTAATATATTTGCTTACATATTAAGGTAACATGTACAGTCAGGAATGCGTGTTTCTATACTTCTGGGCCCCCCTCCCCATATTCCCTACTCCTTCTTGTTACTTCCAAGAAGTACTCATGACCTTTATATTTCCTTGCTTTGGATACTTTTTGCAGGGCAGAAAGCTGTAGTTGCATGGACATTTCAATTTGATTTTTGTGGATTTTCAAGCACATTAGGAGGATTGTTATGGGAATGTATTTGAGGAACATATATGTAGGGAATAGATAGAATTTCCACAGACTACAAAAAGTTGAAAGTTGATTGGTGGGTTTGGGGATTACGAGAGAGAGAGAGAGAGAGAGAGTAGAGAGAGAGAGCAGAGATCTGCTCCCTCTTCTCCAAGTCCTCACAGATCACAAGGTGGTAAGACCTGGAGAAGAGAGAACAGATGGCTCTGTGATGTAGCTTTAGAGGCTGGATTGTAATTGTTGAGGTCTAGATGCTGTTCTGGAAACAACAAATCTAATAGAAGGGAGGGGTTCTACAGACTGTACAATGGACATCTTAGCAGGAGCAAAGAGGGACCACTAGCAGTCACTAAGATTCTTCTCCAACACCCTGGCTCTGTACAGAAACTGGAACTTTGGGACAATTTTGCTCTATGTGGCAGGACAAAGCCTCAGAATAGAAACTAAACTGATTTCAAGAAAATAATAAATAATTTAAGATAC
The DNA here is from genome assembly GCF_003255815.1 of Theropithecus gelada. Taxonomy (NCBI): domain Eukaryota; kingdom Metazoa; phylum Chordata; class Mammalia; order Primates; family Cercopithecidae; genus Theropithecus; species Theropithecus gelada. The sequence continues at coordinate 45,235,205 of NC_037675.1, read as the reverse complement.
CTGAGCAGCTATATTGAAATATAACATATTAAATTACTCATAGTTTTTATTCCCCTCAAGATCACAGCATATTGCTTATGAATGTATGAAATATTTCAACACACAACTTGCACACCTATGAATAACAACACTAATTAAATATATTTTAATGATATAAATTTCTTCAAGAAATATGACTAAAATATATATGAAAATTCAATGAAATAAAATAATAAAATAATAAAATAAAATACTTGCCCTCTATTGAATCATCACATAAGAGTAAATGAATAAGAAACGGGGATTTGAATGAACAGAATACTGGAGACAGGTAAACTTACAAAACTAGGTAACAATTGTGAATTAATACAGCACTCTTCAAAGTGAGATAATGTAGAGATGGCAATAATAGTAACTGTCATTCACATTTGAAGTTAAGAACTAGAATCTGGGTTAGCTGGATCATGTTGAACATTTTGAGGAGAACTTAATAAGATATTCAGGTTTTTAGGGTGATAGCAGGAATAAACAAATGAGAATTACAGGCTTCAGACTTTTATGGGGAGATGTTGGCACCCTCCAAAGATTATAGAAAAAATACTGAAATTAGGAGATAAATCACAGAATATGTGTTTTAACTTATGTTGCATCTAATTATTTTGAAATCTGGGGAAAATCACTATTAAATATTTCAAAGGTTAATAAGACTTAGCACGAGTAGTTATAAAATACAAACTGAAACTACTGTATTTCCTTTCTTTTTTATTTATTTCTTTTTCTTTTTTTTTTTTAAATAGAGATGGGGTGGTCTCACTATGTTGTCCAGGCTGGTCTCGAACTCCTAGACTCAAGTGATCTGCCCACCTTGGCCTCTCAAAATGCTGGGATTACAGGTGTGAGACACTGTGCCAGGTCTCTTTTTATTTTATTGTGAAAATATCAGAAATAAGAGCAGAGACTAATTCAGTTGTTACATATATTATTTGGGGAGACATTTGTAACCATCTACACTTCTTTGTTATGTCTTTTAATCTGAATTATTTTGTGATAGTACATATTTTTTTAAATGAAGCAACATTTATAATCAATATATAATTAAAAAAAAAACCCTAAAAACTCTTACATGATAGCACGCTAGCAAAGGTAGTAGCCTATAATGATTTCCCCTTTCAAATTGATTTTCATATATTTATTAATCATAACTCCCATTGTTCCCTGGGGTATGAATTTCTAGCTGGTTACCTTTATCAAAAAGTATTTTTCAGTAATTCCCATGTGATTTAAACTTTTACCAACTTAAAATACAATTTTTGTTCTTCAATGCTCCCCTTTTATAAAACAAGTTGTCCAAGTCATCTTCTTCAGACATTTAAGAGGCCTATTCCACTACTGTTTGTGTCTTGCATTTGAAAGACCAAGTCCTAGAGGGTTTCCATAAGCATAATATGGTGGATCTTTATGTAAGTGAGTTAAATGGCAGGTGTTCCCTGTGATCGCCTTGGATTATATTTTTGCTCTGTTCATCCTAAATTTGAGCATTTCCAGAGAATTTACAGAAAGGCTTCATCTAGAGTCTCCTCAGAGGAATGCCTTTGTAACATAAGAAAGCAAGAAACAGCAGAGAGTTAGCGGTGTAGTTTAAGTTCAAGGACAACAGACTCATGTCAGAGAAGGCATGATTCTGAGTGTCGTACTCTTTTTTTTTTTGAGATGGAGTTTTGCTCTGTCACCCAGGCTGGAGTGCAGTGGCTTGATATCCACTTACTGCAACCTCTATCTCTTGTGTTCAAGCAATTCTCGTGCCTCAGCCTCCCGAGTAGCTGGGATTACAGGTGCCCGCCACCACACCCAGCTAATTTTTATATTTTTTAGTAGAGATGGAGTTTCACTATGTTGGCCAGTCTGGTCTCAAACTCCTGATCTCAAGTGGTCTGCCTGCCTCGGCCTCCCAAAGTGCTGAGATTACAGGCATGAGCCACTGCACCCAGCCTTCAAATATTTATTTTAGATCAGTTACCAGAAACTCATGCCTGAGTACTAGGTATATTTAAAATACATGTATGAATAAAAACTAAGCAGAGTTTGCCAACTTATTAATACAGTCACCAAGAAACTTTGAGAAGACTACCTCTTATGATCATTGGGAACCATAATTTATCAGTGATCCAAGACAGTTATAAATTGACCTTGCACATAAAAAATTTTATCCCTGTGGGGAAACTCAATAAATTTATGTCTCTGGACACTTGCCTTTTGGCGAGGAAGACATTATTATACTCAATTGTAAAATAGAAATACAAAATGAGTTATACTTCTAAATGATTATTTTAACCTTTCTCATGAGTACCAAGTAAATAATGTTGGACAATGCCTAGATGACTGAATAGAAGTAGAATACTGTCACTACTCTAAAACTAGCTAAGTAAGGATAATAATATGTTCACAGTGGAGGGGATGCCATTGACTCCAAGAGTACCCAGGTTATTTCTGTGAATTAGAAGCCAGATGTATTTCTAGGTAATTCTGCACGTATAAAACTTTGATAACTTTTTTTTCATTATTAATTGTTTGCTAAGCCTCCTTATTTCATGTCTTGGTCTTTAATTGAAGTATGCCAGTTGTTTTGTTCTCCAGATTTCTTAAATAGGCAATTGCATTATTGCACCCTTGTAGAATGGTGGTACTATATTCCACAACAATATGGTTGCATCCTTCCAAAATACCCTGCACAGAGTACAACTGGTTAACTTAAAAGCAACTTATGAAATGCACACTATATTGGTGTCTCTGAGAGGGGTATGATTTGTAAGAATGTGAGAGAATTAGTTGTGGCCAATTTGTGATATTTAGTATAATTCTTTAGTACTATTCAATAAATAGCATCCATTAATTTTTAGTAGATATATTTCATATATCTACTAAAATAATATAATAAAATAATAAAATAATAAAAATATATTACATATATTTTTAGTAGAGATGGTGTTTCACCATGTTGGTTAGGCTGATCTAAAAGCGTCTAGAGTCCAGGGCAAGGCCCATTACAATAAAAACAATGAGTACATCTCATCAGAAATAATGAAAGTCAGAAGACAAAGAAAGAACATTTTTATAATGTGCAATTGGAGGAAAACATAAACTCTTCATTCTATATCAATTGTATTTCAGTTGAAATATCATGTAACTATGAAGGCAAAATAATAATATTTTCCGAGAGACTTTGTCTCCAGCCCATCTGTACTACAAAAAGTACTGAAAGTTCTTCAAACTAGAAGAAATGATTACATATAAAACTGTTTAACTGCTCAAAAAATATAAATAGCTGGATAATTATAAAATATCTTTTAAAAGTTAAACACATATATCTGTGTATGTATAAGTATATACACATGCCTATATGTATGTGTGTATATATTATATTTGTACTCTCTAGTAATTATTGTAAGAAAAAATAACAACAATAAATGATGGGATTATTGCATATGTAGAAATACATTATGACAAATGTGAGCCTGAGGGCATGAGGAGGGTAAACAAAACTTTACTGTTGTAAGTTATTCTTATAGTGTCTCTAAAGTTAGTTTAAAAATGCATTTGATAGATCGTAAAAATTTAAAATGTATATTGGAATCTCTAGAGTAGTCCCTAAAATAGCCCAAAAATATTTAACTAAAAATTCATAAAAGAGATAAACTATTTTTTAAAATTTGATTAAACAATATGAATATAAGATATTTAAAGCAGGGGAACAAATAATAGGTTGGAAAAATAGGGAACATATGCCAAATGGTAGATTTAAATCCTGGCATATTAAATGTAAATGGTTCAAACACTTCTATTAAAAAAGAGAGGTTTTCAGATTGGGTTAAAGAAAGAAAAGCAAGAACTAACGATAGTTTATTTAGAAGAAATACATTCTAAATTACAGGACTTTATAGTTTGAAAGCAAAATAATAGAAAATTATCTTCTATGCAAACAATAAAAATTAGAGAATTGGTATGGCTATATTAATATTAGGTAAAGTAGATTTGATGACAGAAAGCTATGCTAGAGATAAAAACATTTTGTAATGATATATGAGTAAACTTTATCAAAAAGTCATAACCATCTTAAACACATATAACTGTAAATACAGAATTTCAAAATACAAGAAGATACAATTGATAGAAATGCAGAAAGACAGAGAAATTCACAATCGTAGGTGAGAGTTTCAAAAATAATAATATCACTGTCTGCAAGTCTTCAATTTTGGTAACAGAAATAGCACATATAAAACCAATAATAAGGTGAGGTACGGTGGCTCACACCTGTAGTCCCAGCACTTGGGAGGCCAAGGCTCGTGGATCACTTGAGTCTAGGAGTTTGGGACCAGCCTGGGCAATATGGTGACTCAGTCTCTACCAAAAATACAGCAAATTAGCTGGGCATGGTAGTACACGCCTGTGGTCCCAGCTACTTGGGAGGTAGAAGCAGGAGGATCTCTCAAATCTAGGAGGTCAAGGCTGCACTGAGCCATGATCGTGCCACTGCACTCCAGCCTGTGTGGCAGAGCAACACTGTCTCAAAAATAAAAATAAATATAAATAAAATAAAACCAACAATAATATACCTCAGAATATGACTTTGCTGAAAACTAGAGTTACAGAGTGCTATAAGGAGACAGAAAAAAGTAGAACCCTGAATTAAATTTTAGTTAGATAAATATATGAGTGTCTTAGATAAAGATAGTGGTGGCAGTGGAGTAGAAAAGTTGAGGTTGTGTTCACAGTTTTACCACTAATTATTCTTCAGGATGTGTTCACAGTTTTACCACTGCTTGAAGAATAGAATGCTTGACAAAATTCCATCGTAAAGTAAGTGTATCAATTCCTTTATTGGTCCAATAGAAATAAGCTCTAATAAGATGTTGTCAGAATTACTTGAGGGAAACTGTAAAGAGCATATCAAATAGTATGTACTGAATAGATTTTGATGTCTTCCCTTCTCCAAATGTTTCTTCTTTTCTGGTGTTACTGATGTAGATTATATGCTTATCTGATGCCATCTGGATATCCCAGTACAGATTTACTTTCCTCTAGTCTCTGTTAATACTTGCCTAAAATCCACAATGTGACTAGATTGATTATTCTGCTGAAAGACTTCCAGACTTATCAGTTGCCCATAATGAAATATGAATTCCCATAGCATAGCATCACATCTTATTCACTTAAAAAGAAACAGAAATTAGACCTGAAAAACTTAACCAAATATATAAATTTAATAGGAAACCACACATTTACACTTTGCTTCTTTGTTGGAATTAATATAATTATGGAATGACATATATTTTATTCACTTCAAAAAATAAACAATGGGTTGGGCATGGTGGCTCACACTTATAATTCCAGCACTTTGGGAGGCTGAGGTAGTCAGATTGCTTGAGCCCAGGAGGTTGAGACTGATCTGGGCAACAGGGTGAAACCCCATCTCTGCAAAAAACTAGCCAGGTGTGATGTCATGTGCCTGTAATCCCAGGTACTTGGGAGGCTGAGGTGAGAGAATCACTAAAGCCCAGGGAGATCAAGGCTGCAGTGTGTTGTGATTGCATCACTGCACTCCAGCCTGGGCACCAGAGCAAGACCCTGTCTCAAAAAACAAACAAACAAACAAACAGACAAACAACAATGTTCCAAGCTTATTTAAAAAAAAAAAAATTGCCAGGCATGGTGGCTCACGCCTGTAATCCCAGCACTTTGGGAGGCCGAGGCAGGCAGATCACCTGAGGTCAGGAGTTCAAGTCCAGCCTGGTCAACATGGTGAAATCCTGTCCCTACAAAAAATACAAAATTAGCCGGGTGTGGTGGCAGGCGCCTGTAATCCCAGCTACTCAGGAGACTGAGGCAGGAGAATTGTTTGAGCCTGGGAGGCAGAGGTTGCAGTGAGCCGAGATCGCACCACTGCACTCCAGCCTGGCTGACAGAGCAAGAAGCAAGACTCCGTCTCAAAAATAAATACATAAATAAATAAATAAATAAATAAATAAATAAATAAAACAAAAAAACCAAATTCAAGTATAAAAGGGACACAATTTATGCAAAATACCAGGAATGAAAATTTACCTCCTAGAGTCCATGTAATAGATACTTCAAAGGAATCTTGTTAGAACACTGAAAGAAACTAATCCTGTAGAGCTGAAGATAGTCATAATTTTGATTACTAGGCATTTTCATATTCTGCCAAATCTGTTGTATTCATTTGTGAAATAACTGATATTTCCAAATTACTGGTGATAACTAGTAACTTGACTTAATCAGAGTTTAAAGACATGAAAATCAGAAAATGAGCTCTGCTAATGTTACACTACAAACTAGGAAGAAAATATGCCCTAACATGAGACTATACCCTAGAAAGAAAAACTGCCATATTTTGTTAAATCTGGAAGAAATAGCAAGAGGATATGAAAGGTGGTACATAATTGCTCAGTTCTCAAGCAAAATTGAGTTTTCTCCAAAAAAGTGTCATAGCACTAAATGTCACATCCAATAACCAAGGTGTTGGGATCTAGTGTCACAAGAGGAAAACAGCAGGAACCTACATTTTCCTGTAATGATTGAGGTCATACCAACCATAGGAATGCAGGTGAGGTGAACCTCCATGGGGAAGTCTTCTTACTTCATTATTCTCATTGCATTGTTATCCAGATGTAATATCCAATATAGGGAAAGCATTAGAAAGAGAAATATTAAGGAAGTATAGGCTCCAACTGAGAGTATGTAGATTATGTGACTATGGACTTTTAAAAATTTCCTAAATGATACAAATTAAGCAGAAAGGTGTTCACAAAGCAGAAGATTTAGTAAGAGAAGGTTTGATTTTATAAATCTGTTAGAGGCTGTGCCTAAACTCAGTTCCTTCTCTCTTACTCATATAATTCTTAAGTAAACATTAGCTTAAATATAACTGCCCTCTTTCAAATATGAATATCTACAAAGATGTAGTGTGGACTTTATGCACACATTTTTATAAGGGAAGTAAACAAAATCAGAAGACATTTGAAACAATACATGTTCTATGCCTAAGACTGTACCTTGTGGGGTGAACACAGAAGTGCCTGAAATGTGGTGATATACTACGGTAATTAATATTTTACTGTGAGGAATTCATATTTTATAGTGAACAATTATTAAGTCTGGAAGTCTTTCAGCAGAATAACAAATTTAATAACATTGTGTAGTTTAGACACATGTTGACAGAGAATAGAGGAAAGTAAATCTGTAGTGTGATATCCAGATGGAACCAAATAATGCATAATCTACATAGGTAACACCAGAAAAGAAAAAATATTTGGAGAAGAGAAAATACCAAAATGTATTCAGTAATACTATGTGCTATACTCTTTACATGTTTCTTCAGCATCCTGTTGTTAGAGGTTATTTCTGTTGTGCCAACAAAGTACTTGAGATATAAGGATTTTGTCCTGTTCAAAATCACTCAAGTTGTAGTTGGAGAAACCAGATTTGAAACTAACATTAATGAATATCTAAAATCATTAATAGAGTCCTGAATTGAACGATGTGAATGTGAAATAAATTTACTCTCTGATTCTGAGGTTTTAGTAGAGGCAAGAGAGTAAGTTAATTATATTTTTTAATAGTGGACATTGTGCCATCTATCAAAATAAAGAACACAGTAAATTTTAGGGTCAAAAGTTTATATATTGTAAGTTTGAGATGTTCACGGTGCTTAAAAGTGAAGATTCCTAAAGTTGTGTTGGAAATATATAGGAAAGGTGTCATCAGAGCTTCTAGAAGGCAGGACTATATCTAGTTTACCTTTGTACATCTAATACTTTGCACCCAAACATAGTTTGGTAAATGAATGCTGCCAAACTCCTGGAAGTTGATGAGTATGTCTATAAACAGAAAGAAAAATGTAATGAAATTAGAACATCAGAGCTAAGTAAGAGCAGGGGATTCAATAATGCTCTCAGATTGGTCAAAGAGGAACCTGGAGTATGCAGCACCTCAAACTATGTTAAAAAATCAGAAATGAAGGAATTTAAAAATTGGTGAAATGTTACCAAAAGATCCTATGGATGAGACATTTTAATATATGATTTAATTGGTTGTCTTTAATATGTAATGGGAATATCAAAGAAATGAATGTAAAATTATGGTGTTCCAGATCCATGGCTACAGGTAAAAAAAAGTGCGTTTATGTTCTCACTCACAGGTGAGAATTGAACAATGAGAACACCTGGACACAGGAAGGGGAATATCACACACCAGGGCCTGTCATGGGATGGGGAGAGGTGGGAGGGATAGCATGAGGAAATATACCTAATGTAAATGACAAGTTAATGGGTGCAACACACCAACATTGCACATGTATACATACGTAACAAACCTGCACGTTGGGCACATGTACCCTAGAACTTAAAGTATAATAATAAAAATACATACACACATGAGAAAAAAAAAGTGTGTTTATTTAGTTGACAAAACGGAAAAGGTTTTGCAAAGGAAGGGATGGTTAAGGGCAGTGAAGCTAATGTAAGTCATCAATCCAAACATTTTTTTTTCAAATGCTTGAGTCATGATTGTACTTGTGTTGTGATTGAGTACTGTGCACTCTGATTGTACTTGTGTTGTGAAGAGTGCTCTCTTGGTAGAGTATGTAGGACCTTTAAAATACGAAAAGTTAGCTGTGACTGAAATGGATTCTGTCTGGAAAAAATAGTTCATTTTTAGGAGTAGCTGTGGCTAAATGAACTTTGTGATACATGAGACAACACAGCTCTTGAAATCTGATTTTGCTATTTCAAACTAAAATACATATTTCACATAACTATATAGTTTCACAAAATAATCTGGCATTATTGTAAAATGGTTATGTGTGTGTATTAAATGAGCTGTTTATAGGATGACAATTAGCCTAATTAAAATATTGAAATATTGTTTAAAAATAGTACATTAAGACTGAGGGTGGTGGCTCACACCTGTAATTCCAGCACTTTGGGAGGCCAAGGCAGGTAGATCACTTGAGGTCAGGAGTTCGAGACCAGCCTGATCAACATAGTGAAAGCCTGTCTCTACCGAAAAATACAAAAATTAGCCAGGTATGGTGGTGCGCACCCGTAATCCCGGCTACCTGGGAGACTGAGGCAAAAGAATTGTTTAAACCCGAGAGGCCGAGGCTGCAGTGAACTGAGATCATGCCACTGCACTCCAGCCTGGGCAACACAGCGATACCCTGTCTCAAAATAAATAAACAAATAAAAATAAAACATAAAGTTTGAAAGAAGTTGACAATCCAGAAATTACCTCATGATTATGTTCTTCTGTGTTGATCACATCAGTTTCTAGGATGTGCTCATAGTTTTCTCAGTGCATACCACCCCTTTTTTTTTTTTTTTTTTTTTTTTTTTTGTCAGAGTCTCATTATGTCACCAGGCTGGAGTGCAGTGGCACAATCTCTGCTCACTGCAACCTCCATTTCCCAGGATCCGGGTTCAAGCAATTATCCTGCCTCCGTCTCTGGAGTAGCTGGGATTACAGGCACGTGCCACCATGCCCATCCAATTTTTGTACTTTTAGTAGAGACGGGACTTCACCATGTTGGCCAGGATGGTCTCGATCTCTCAACCTTGTGATCTGCCCGCCTCAGCCTTCCAAAGTCCTGGGATTAAAAGAGTCAAATCTCCGGCAAATTTTGCCTGTTAACTTGGATGCTCTCTCCAAAACTGGGATGAAGCTCTTTTTTACCTTTATGTACCACAGAGTTTCTTAATTTTTTTTTCTGTTGTCCCCCACAAGGAGACATTTTAAACATTTTCTCCTACTCATTCCCCACAAAATGTTGATAATACAAATACACTATATATTTCGTATGTAATGTATGAATATCTGTGCTTTATACAAATGAAGAATAAGATTCTCCCTCTCCAGGAACAATTTTTGTTCTTTCAGATGTTGTACTGTGCCATTAAGAATACTTAATATATCTTATTCAAAGTAAACAATGTGTGATTCCTTGGTGAAGCTATATTATTAAGAAGGCTATAAAATTCATCAGGACTTATAGCAGTTTTGTTTTTAAGGAGCCAATTCTCTTTAGAACCATGTGAATGCTGTCTTGAACATAGTATATCATTAAAAAATAAGAGAACAAACTTTACTATAGTTTCCTGATTTGGAAATGATGGTTTAAATACTTATTTAATCTGATGCAAGACTTGAAAAGCAAAGTTTTATGAAGTGTAACCATATTTTCAGAGATTTAAACACATAATTATATGCACTTTTTATAAATACAAGCAATCTAAGGTAAAAGAAGTAAAGCATTTATTCAAATATTTATTGAATACTGGGGATTCAGGAGTGACTAAAATAGAAATGGGTCTACTTCAGGAAGACCATTATCTACTGAGTGAAAGAGTCACCCAACCCAGGTTAATAGAGGCTAAGTTCAAGGGTTTAGGGAACTCTAAAAATCTATACTGAAAACGTCTACACGCAGACCATCTGGCACAGGGGACAGTTGGCAGGCTATAACAAATCTATGGACATGGCAGATTTTAGATCCCGAGGTGCCTGAAGTGTAGAAATGCAGGCATAAAATCTGTTTCATGTAAGAGAGCAGTTGGCAAATGTCAAATAAGAGCAGCAAGCAGTGAAGATTTTAACAAGGCAGGCTGGATTGCATCCAGAATTTTTTTATTTTTTAAGGAGGAAGGGACAATTGGTGTAAGCCACTGCTTGAGGAATAAAGCTGCTAATATCCAGGCATGGGAACAAAGGTTGGAAGTTAACAAAAGTTGGAAGCTAAAGGAAAAGATTTGAGGCATCAGATGTCTGCAAATCACAGATCCACAGAAGAGACAAAAATGAAAGACACATGTGGTACTGGCAGCAGCATAACAACCAATAATGTAAGACTAGGGACTGTCTTCCCTAAACTCTTGCTTTATCCTTCCTAGAATAAAGCATCTGGGAATAGGCTTAAACTGATGGATCATCTCAAAGGCAGAAAGTTGATTATAGCCGTTAACTTTAAAAATAAGATTTTTCTGAGATTCCTAAATTTCACCTAACTTTTACTGTCCAACCCCAAATCATTCCTTTCATTTTCTCTGTAATTTCTCTCAAACTAAATAGGATTGTTAGAAAAAAAAAAAAAAAAAAGCATGGAATTGTATTGGCATATAATGCTTAGTATCAATTTTCAGTGTACTGTAATTTCCCCGAGTAAGATAAATTTTCTAATTTCACTGCTATCCCAAGTATAAACGTACAGTCAGAAGTTCATTTTATATATGCTAAAGTACCGTGTTTTTCACATTTTTTGTAATAATCATCTCACTTCTAATATTATTTCATGTCTGTTTTCTCTAGTAGATGAGAACCTCTTAAGGATAGGAGCAAGATCTCTTTAGTTTCAGACGATTTCCCTAACACCTAAAACAGTGTCTGGAAAAAATAAATAATTTTAAGTGGAATGACAGATTGTACAACAAGAGAAAAAAACAACATTGGGGTAGGAAGGAGGAGAGACAGGCTGAGAAAAAGGAAAGATGCAGGAAAGAACTAAAGAAAAAATATAGAGAAAGTTTTGTTTCTTCCTCAGCATCGGCAACTCAAGGAAATCATTCTTACTTGACATATTAAATAAAGACTGATAGTAAAATAAATATTTATCTTTATATATATTTAAATGTGTCTAGTCAGAGATTTACATTACAGATAAATTTTATTTCATTATATTAGTGTATTGAAAACAAACCCTTTTAATAATTTGAGAATTAAAGAAAACATTTGTTCAGATGGTAGTTTTTTCTTTCCAATTGTAAGTGTCTTAAGAAACATCTCCTTGTATATAGTGCTTTAATAAATACAAGAAGCTTCCAATGCAGTGTTTAATGTCATTGCAAAACATAACATAACAAAAAACACCTAATAGAGAATAAATACCTAATAAATAATAAATATCAGTAAAATAGTTTTATATTTGGAACTATAAATATAATCTCTTATCATAAAGCAATCCCAGATATCTTAGTTAAAGTATCTTATAAAGTGTTATAAAGCCCATCTATTACTATAGAGAAAAAACTAACTTTAATACGTGCTTTGAGGATCTGTCACGTGTGGTTTTTCCAAAGGCCCTAGCCACACGCTAGATGACAATCACTACAGCCAGGAGCACTCTGTAGGTCCTGGCATCCTCAGCCAGTGAAGTGTGTTCTTGGGGTCCTTTTTTGGAACTTATAATACAATTTCACCATATAAAAATACGTAGTAGATAAAAAGCATTAATCAATACTGTATTTCATGTATTTTAAGGATTAAATTAGGCATACTTCACCAAACTTTGATGTACTAATCACTATTATCTATTTTGAGATATTGATTCAGAGTTACAAAGATCAATGTACAAATAAAATTTTGACAGAAAAACTGCTTGTCAATTGAGCTATATCCGTAGTTTCCTAAAATATATTTTTTCACACTTTGCTTATGACATCCTACTTAAACCCAAGAACACTATTGCTGCTTCAAAGAAGACTCTCTCTCAGTGATCTTGGCAAGGCTTTACAGTGTTCTAAGCCAGCTTGCAAAGCCTCGAACAAGTATACATATCTATGCTTAGGCAGCTTTAACGTAGATCCCTTAAACCTGTTTCAGACGATTTCCTCTGCTCTGTGTCAGAGTACATTTAGTGAGAACCAATATATCCGGCTGACTCTGGGCAAAACTCTTTTAGGGTCTTCTACTTTAGCCACTCTGTCAATCTCCTTCCAATATCCAGGGCTTTAATGGATACTTAAACAGACAAGTGTTAGGAATGTGTTCTCAACATAACCACTTATTTTCTAGAACTCTCTTTTGCCTTACCTCTTGCTTTTGTGGGCAAGTTTGATAATAGCTAATTTCCAAAAACGAACATGCAATGTATTTTACATGTAGTTTTATGGAGCAGAAACATAAAGAATGAATATGCTATTTTGGCTTCCCTTTAGGAAATATTAAGCAGGCTTTTAGCTGTGGTACATAAAAATATATAACATGCTGGTGGATTTTGTTCAATCCTTACTTTCTTAAATACAATTATACCTATAGCTAAAACAGATATTGTAAATTGAAAACCAAATTAATGCCATGATTATTATTTGTATATTTTAAATTACAAAACACTGTATACAATTTCTGATGAATTTGTTTTAGAAAAGCTATTTTTACATTTAAAATTTTAAGAAAATATGAGTTCTAATCAGATTAGATTGCAGTCAGATTAGAATACAGCTATGCTTATGTAATGTCCAAATATTTATTCTTTATATCTATTGCATTTGTTTTATATTGTCACATCAAAAATCAGATGTTGGAATTCTGATAAGCATTTGTTTGATAAAATTATATAAATTTTAATGAATGGATTATTAGAGATACTTCTTTTAAATATTGAAATATATTTGCCTCATCTTAGTTTAAGGTACTTGGAATGACTGTTCTGAATAATCACTTTTCTCTGATATCTCCAATCAGTATAGAGGAGTGCTATATTGTATATGCTTGAACATGTGACTCTCACCAATTTCTTATCCCTGCAAGGATTGCATAAACGTCATGGTACCTAGAGGCAGTGCAGTATAATAAAATGAGCCTTACTGGTAATATCTTGGCTTTGTCTCTAACCACATGTGTAACTTCAGACAAATTATTTAAGCTTTCTAACTGTTAGTTTTCTTATCTACATAAGAATCTTAATGATCTATTACAGAGCTATTGAAAGACATCACTAAAACAGCCAACTATAATAATGCTTTAGATTGATTAATATGTAGTAAATACTATGCTACAGATTTGCTGATTTTTTTTACCTAATTTATGAATACACTGTGTGTATTGCTTTGCAAATAGTAAACTACACACCAAAAAGATTTTATTTATATGTGTTTGTCACACACGCAAACACACATATACACAAATACCCTTTAATTAGCACAGGAATTCTTCCTTTCTGTGTGGCTATACAAGTAGCATGGTGCCAGCATCTGCTTTTGGTGAGGGCTTCAGGAAGCTTCCAGTCATGGCAGAAGGTGAAGGAGAGTTGGCATGTTACATGATGAGACAGAGAGCAAGACAGGGAAAGGAAAAATGTCCCAGGCTTTTTTTAACAACCGGGTCTCTGGAGAGCTAAGAGTGAGAGCAGTCACTCAATTCCGAAAGAATGGCACCAAGCCACTTGTGAAGGATCTGCCTTTATTACCCAAACAACTCTCACTAGGCCCCACCTCCAATAGTGGGGAATCACATTTTAACATGATATTGGTGGGGACACATAGTTAACCTATATCACTAAGTATCATGAAATCTTTGTCTGCTGGTGGAACTACACAATGGTGCTGCCATTTGGAGGAGCGCTTTGATGCTAATTAGTCAAACTAAAGATGCATCCCCTAAACATGATCAGATTGGGCTCACTGATTCTCTGAATACTAATAATATGCTATTTTGGTCACATTTTCTATATTTAAAGATATATTTTTCTTATTATTCCTTAAGATAAAGAGGGTAGTCTTCTTGATTCTTAAGAATATTTTGTTTCTGGCTTCTCTTCTTATCTTTTCACATTTTATCTTACTTACCTTATCATTTGATAACTACATATGTGTAATTCCTGAAAACAAATCTTACTTCAAATGAATTTTCTTGCTCTGACTACTGCTTTTTATGTATCTTGAAAGTAAAGATGCTCACCTGATTGGCCATCTCTGCTCCAATCTGACAACCTACTCAGGCATTTTCCTTAATCTCAACAGCTACTGATCTACACCTAGTTGTGTTGTGTGTGTGTGTGTGTGTGTGTGTGTGTTTGTTTTTTGTTTTTTCCAGGATTATAGCATTATTCATTGGAAACAAAGAGACGTATGTACAGGCAGGCTGTACATAAGTACATATATATGAGAGGCTCAGACCAGGGATACCTATTTGGAAGCATCAACACAGAGGTAGAGCTATTAATTCTAAGCTAAGGCAAGGCAGCCAACTGAGGTGTCGATACTCTATAACCATGCCCATTCTTTCTTTTCTTCTTTCCTTTCTTTCTTTTTTTTTTTTTTTTGACGGAGTCTCGCTCTGTCGCCCGGGCTGGAGTGCAGTGGCGCCATCTCGGCTCACTGCAAGCTCCGCCTCCCGGGTTCAAGCCATCCTCCTGACTCAGCCTCCTGAGTAGCTGGGACTACAGGCGCCCGCCACCCAGCCTGGCTAATTGTTTGTATTTTTAGTAGAGACAGGGTTTCACCGTGTTAGCCAGGATAGTCTCGATCTCCTGACCTCGTGATCTGCTCGCCTCGGCCTTCCAAAGTGCCGGGATTACAGGCGTGAGCCACTTCCCGCGGCCAACCATGCCCATTCTTTTAAGTATAAATGAACGCTGAGTAGACAGAGGAAGTTCCAGGTTTTAAGAAAGCTGAACATTTAAAAATTTAGTTGTCCTTTTAAAAAAAAATACAAAATTAAAAGAACAAAGTCACATGTGAAAATGTATATTCATTTTAATTAGAAAGAAATTAATACAACTAGAATTGTTTTAAGTCTGTCTACTATAAACTTGAAAATACCCAGAAAAAGATAGCATCATATTTATAATAATAAACGGCTTGACATATCGCTCAAACACTTTTTTCCTAAAGTTTTGTATACATAATCTTTAATCACTTATTCATCTATTTTTGTTAGGAGAGAACTTTTGGTTTGGCTATGCTTTAAAAAGAACCAAGTACTCTGGTTACACTTTTTCATATGTGATTAATGAAAGAATATTACAAGACTAGCTTATGGC
Source organism: Theropithecus gelada (assembly GCF_003255815.1). Taxonomy (NCBI): domain Eukaryota; kingdom Metazoa; phylum Chordata; class Mammalia; order Primates; family Cercopithecidae; genus Theropithecus; species Theropithecus gelada. The sequence goes on along the minus strand of NC_037675.1, from coordinate 45,219,403 downwards.
GCTGCACACATTTCAAAGTATTTTTAAGATAACATATTTTGGAATTGGGTATCACAGAGCACTTTCCTTTATAATTAGTTTTCTATTTTCTCGGATTTCTTTTTTTTTAATTCTTTCCTTTTATTTTAATGCTTCTCATGCTTGTTTCCTAAGAACACTTTCATATTTCAGTAGAATCCCTGACCAATTCAGCTAGCCAAAGAGTCTAAAGTGCCTCTCAAACCTGTGTTGATCCAAACTGCTGTTTCTGTTTTTGGGTCCCCCAGAATAGGATATGCCATATTCTGTCAGTACCACAGATGCGTATGGTAAAAGCCAGACCCTCTAGATGTAGCTGGAATAGTTGGGGTGTTAGATGTATATTTCAGTTCCTTTTATCCTCATGGTGAAGCTGAGAAATATTTGTTTATCTCTTACTGTCTCTGCACTAAGCCAGGGAGAGAATCTGTGGCAAATGCCTGCACTTGTGTTCAGACTGTCTCCTCTGTTCCTAGGGAGATAATCACTGGAAGTGATGCAGGGCAGCGAAACCCCAAAGTGGAGCTTAGCCCGTAAAGGTCTTGGCTTTGCCCCAGAACAAATTCAAGGGCAAGCCAGAGGTGGAAAAAAACAGCTTTATTGAAAAGGCAGTCTTGCAGCTTCGTGACTGCTCCTGTAGAGCAGGGTTACCCTGTAGGCAGACAGTAGCAACTCAGGGCAGTTGTGCAGTCAGATTTATACCCACTTTTAATTGCATGCAGATTAAGGGGCAGTTTATGCAGAAATTTCCAAGGAAGGAGTAGTAACTTTTGTTTATCTCCTTTGGATATCTCCATTTTGTTTACCTCCATTGGATCATTGCCATGGAAAGGGGTGGTAACTCCTAGGTGTTGCTATAACAATAGTAAATTGACATGGCATACTGGTGTCTGATTGAAGACTGCTTCCACCCCGGCCCTATTTTGGCTAGATCTCAATCTCATCCGGTGTCCAAGCCCCACCTCTGGAGTTGAGTCCTGCTTCCTACCTAAGTGGGCCCGTTGTATATCCACCTCTTTGTTTTCTGTGAAATTAAAAATGCAGACCCCCATCAACTCCCAGAGCTAGGTAGTTAAAGAGGCATTCCCTTTGGTGAGTGGTATAAAAGTTGGTGTATGAACAAGCTCTTTTTAGGAAGAATGAGTAGACTTAAATTTATCACTGTGGTGAGTCATGGGAGAAGGTTTGGTAAGTGCCAAGCTCTTGCTCAGGCTTCAGAGGTCTACTGTTTTACTGCTCCATTCACTCCTCAATGCATATTAGTCACAAAATAGGTCATCAAGCAGCCACTGGAAGTGAAGCCCTTCCAGAGAGAAAATAAGAATTGCATGTTCCAGCCTCTTTTCTGCCCTGCTTGCAGGAGTATAGCTCTGGAAGTCCTTGTGCACCGATTTAAAATCACCTTTTTGTTTTGTGGGGCTAACATCCAAAATATATAAGGAACTCAAACTACTCAAAAACAAGGAAACAAATAACCCTATTAAAAATTTCAAGGACTTGAATGGACATTTCTCAAAAAAAGGCATAAAATGGCTAATAGATATATGAAAGAATGCTCGATATCACTAATCATCGGGGAAGTGCAAAAGGCAACCTTATATATTGTTGTTCTGAGAATGTAATTTAGTTCAGCCACTTAGAAAAACATAGTTTCTCAAAACACTAAAATAGAATTAATATATGATCTAGCAATCTCACTACTGTATTGCTGGATACACACACACACACACACACACATATACACACACACACACATAGACATTATAGATACATTATTATATGTATTATTATATAATTATATAGACATATATACACAGACATTATATATATACACACATTGTATATATATGTGTGTGTATTTTTTATTCTTTCCTTTTCTTTTAATGCTTCTCATGCTTGTTCCCTAAGAACACTTTCATATTTCAATAGAATCCCTGACCAATTCATCCAGCCAGAGTCTAAAGTGCCTTTCAAATCTGTGTTTATCCAAACTGCTGTCTCTGTTTTTGGAGACAGCCTTTCATATGCATTGCAGCATCATACACAATAGTCAAGATACAGAAACAAATAAAATGTCCATCAGTGAATGTATGAATGTTTTAAATGTGGTATAAAATACACAATGGAATATTATTTATCCTTGAAAAAGAGGAAAAGTTTGTACCTGTGAGAATATGAAGAAATCTAGAAGATGTTAGGCTAAGCGAAATAAACTAGACACAGAAAGACAAATAGAGCATGATCTCACTTATATGTAGAATCTAAAACAAGTCAAACTTGTAGAAGCAGAGAGTAGACTGGTGGTTACCAGAAGCCGGGTGTAGTGGTGGGCAGGAAAAGGAGCGATGTTGGTCAAAGGGTACGAAGCTTCAGTTACATGGGAAGAATAAGTACTGGTGATCTATTGCACAATGTATTGGCTATAGCTAATTATAATATATTATATATTTCAGAATTACCAAAGGAGTAGATTTTAAATATTCTCACCACAAATAAATGATGAGTATATGAAGTGATGAAAATCTTAGCCTGATTTTATTATTCCATAATGTAAACATGTATCAAAATATCACATACCCCATAAATACATAGTTATTTATTAAATTTATTAAAATTTAAAAGTAAGACTGATGGTTAAGTGTTTCTTGTCATGGCATCTGGTGTGTTGGAACACAGAGAGATAGGAATATTCATGGAAGCCACTCCTATACCAGAATGGTTTACAATTACTGTAAATGAAGCAGCTAAAAACCACATAAATATATCTCACTAATGCCAAAACTCACACTTCAGCTAGATCCCAGGAGTCATGACAATGCCACCTACAGAAAGGGAATTATAAATGAGAGTAATGTAAGATGTGAAAAGTCAGTGATTTAACCTTTTGCAATAAAAAATCTTACTCTCCAAAATTACACAAAAACACACAATAATGCCAATGTATTGCTATTGCTTCCCTCATTGCAAGTGAAAGTTCTCATTAAACACAAAACAAATGTGCTTAGTGCTGGCTTGGGATTCGGAAAACAATGACTCCGATAATATACACACACAATGGAATATCATTTAGCCATTAAAAAATGAAAACATTCTTTTATATTTGTATATACATATATAATATATACCCATTTGTATATATACATATACTTTTGTGTGTGCATATATATATATATCACATTTTCTGTATCCAGTCTATTGATGAACACTTATGTTGATTCCATATCACAGCAATTGTGAATAGTACTACGATAAACATATGAGTGCAAGTGCTCTTTTTGATATAATGATTTCTTACCTTTGGATAGGCACCAAGTGGCGAGATTGCTGGATCAAATGGTATTACTATTTTTAGTTCTTTGAGAAATCGCCATACTGTTTTTCATGGAAGTTGTATTAATTTACATTCCCACCAACAATGTATAAGTATTATCTTTCCCCTGCATCCACACCAACATCTGTTATTTTTTGTCTTTTAAATATTAATTTATTATTTAAAATAATGGCAAAAACTACAATCACTTTTGCATGAAACTAAAAATAGCCATTCTAGCTCGTATAAGATTATATCTCATTATGGTTTTAATTTGCATTTCTCTGATAATTAGAGATGCTGAGCATCTTGTCATATGTTTGTTGCCCATTACTGCGTCACCTTCTGAGAAATATCTGTTCATGCCCTTTGCCCATGTTTTAATGGGGTTCCTTGTTTTTTCTTGTTGCTGTTGTTGACTTGTTTGAGTTTCATGTAAATTCTGGATATTAGTCCCCTGTCAGAAGCATAGTTTGAAAATATTTTCTCCCATTCCAGGTTTTCTGTTCACTCTGTTGAATGTTTCTTCTTCTGTGCAGAGCTCTTTAGTTTAATTAAGTCCCATTTGTCTCTATTTGTTTTTGCTGCTTATGCTTTTAAGGTGTTGGTCATAAATTCTTTGCCTAGGCCAGTGTCCAGAAGATTTTGCTCTAGGTTTTCTTCTAGTATTTTTATAGTCTCAGGACTTAGATTTAAGTATTTTATCATGCTGAGTTAATTTTTGTATATAATGAGAATTAGGGTCCAGTTTTCTTCTTCTTCATATGGCAATCTCAGTTTTCCCGAATCAGTATTTCTATACACCAATAATGATCAAGTTGAGAGAACTCAATCACACATACAATAGTGGCAAAAAAATAAAATAAAATACCTAGGCATACATTTAAGCATGTGGTTGAAAATTCTCTACAAGAAAAACTACAAAACATTGATGAAAGAAATTGTAATTGAAACAGAAAATGGAAAAAAAATCCCATGCTTATGGATAAGAAAAATTAATATAGTTAAAATGGCCATATCATCCAAAGCAATCTACAAATTCTATGCAATCTCTGTTTAAATCCCAAGATCACTTTCTCCAAAATTAGAAAATCCAATACTAAAATTCACATGGAGCCAAAAAAGGCACCCCCCCAAGAAAAAAACAAAAAACAAACAAACAAAAATCCTAAGCAAAAATAACAAAGCTGGAGGCATCACATTACCTGACTTCAAATTATTCTACAAGGCAATAGTAACCCAAACACGACAGTACTAGTATAAAATAGATATATAGATCAATGGAACAGAATAAGTAACTCAGAAATAAAACTATATATATATATACACACACACACATATGTGTATATATATAGCCAACTGATTGTTGACAAAGTTTTTCAAGAATATACACTGGGGAAACGACTTTTTTTTTTTTCCCCCCGAGATGAAGTCTTGCTCTGTCACCCGGGCTGGGGTACAGTGGCATCATCTCGGCTCACTGCAACCTCCGCCTCGTGGGTTCAAGCAATTCTCCTGCCTCAGCCCCCCGAGTAGCTAGGATTAGAAGCATCAGCCACCACACCCCTCTATTTTTTGTATTTTTAGTAGAGACAGGATTTCACCATGTTGGCCAGGCTGGTCTCGAACTCCCGACTTTCACCTCATGATCTACCCACCTCTGCCTCCCAAGTGGTGAGATTACAGGTGTGAGCCACTGCGCCCAGCCGACATTCTTTTAAATAAATCACATTATGAGTTCCTGGTTCTTGATATAATGGGTGGTTTTTATTTTATTCTTGACATTTTGACTATTATGTTGCAAGAATTTATTTGGACCTTATTTAGATATTTTGTTTTGGCACATAGTCACCTTGTTTAGGTTTGGCAAAAAAGTCCTAGTCTGTGAAGGCTGTGGTTTCAATGACAATATAATTTTTTAGAGACCATGCAGTGTTATTTTGATCTGTTTTGTTTATCTCATATTGCTGGGGTTCTCACTGATAACAGCTGATTGTAACCGACAGCCTGGAGGATATTCCTCAGTCTAGGCTGACTGACTTCTAAGTAGGGGAAGGACTTCCTACCTCCCAGTTATGTCCACTATATAGAATGCAGAATGCTAACTGGGATGGAGCTTGATGTGCTGGGATCCTACTTTCCAGTACCCTCCGAGTATTGGTTTCATTAGGCATAAGAGGGAAATACCAGGGCAAGCAGGGAAAAAGAGACATTTTCATGGCCAGTTATTGTCACTAGGACTTCCCATTGACCCCTCTTTCCTGTTCTGTCAGGCATGCCTGATGTCGTAGGCTGGAATTCAGTTCCATCTACGGGAAGAATGAGATTCCTGGGCTGCCTTTCTTTTGCCAGGCTTGGAGTTGGGAAATGCCAGGCCTAAGGTCGCCTTCTTATGTTGGCTGGGGTCCGTAAGACATGCTGCCACTGTGTTTTCCTCCAATCCTGGGGGCCCCAAGACACTGTAATGCTCCCGTCTACCTCGTACAATTCTCCTTTGGTTGTCTCTTAATTTATTTTCTGGTTTTGTAGTTCTACTTGGTAGGGAAGAGGAGAGAGAGAAAAGTTTGCCATATAATCGGACTGATAATCCTATAATCACATTTTGATCTGAAATTATTTTTATTGCATTAGATTTCTTTATTTAATTTATAACTTTTCTGTATAGCCCCTTTGAGAATACATGATCCATGAAGGTAGGGGCTTTATTTTTTAACTGCTGTCTTCCTATTGTCTTGAATAGTACTTGGCAAATAGGAAGTATGTATTACCTGTGTAGAATATATAAATTTAATATGTCCCCAAATTATTTAAGAGTACTATAAATGCCAGTGCCATTGAGAAATGGTGAATATTTTCAAGAAAAAAAATAAGGTGAGAATATAGATGAAAGTAACAGAAGATTCACTGACTAAAAGATAATTGTAGCATTTTACTCAGAAGGAGTAGGTACCAAAGCAATTAATGTATTCAGCTTAAAATATTCTTTCTTCATATTAGTTCTAAGGTTTTTTTTAGTTAGAAATTGATCAAATACAAATGTAGAGGAAAAAATATATTCATATATGCCCATATGTATGCACACAGCCATATGTCTTTTGGCAATGCCATTGTCGTGCAAACAGCATAGAGTATACTTATACACACCTAGGTGGCATAGCCTACTACACACATAGGCTACGTGATATAGCATATTACTCCTCAGTTACAAACCTGTACAGCATATTACTGTACTGAAAACTGTAGGTAATTGTAACACGATGGTAAGTGTTTGTGTATCTAAACATATCTAAAGACAGAAAAGCTACGGTAAAAATATGGTATAAAGGATGAAAAATGTGTTGAGTCTTTAGTATAAATGGAGTTTGTAGGACTGGCAGTTGCTTTGTGTCAGTCAGTGAGTTAGTGGTGAATGAGTGTGAAGGCCTAGGATACTACTGTACACTACTGTAGACTATAAACACTGCACTTAGCATATACACCATGGAATACTATGCAGCCATAAAAAAGGATGAGTTCATGTCCTTTGTAGAGACATGGATGAAGCTGGAAACCACCATTTTGAGCAAACTATTGCAAGGACAGAAAACCAAACACCGCATGTTCTCTCTCATAGGTGGGAATTAACAATTAGAACACTTGGACATAGGGCAGGGAACATCACACACTGGGGCCTGTCGTGGGGTGGGGGGAGTGGGGAGGGATAGCATTAGGAGAAATACCTAATGTAAATTACGTGTTGATGGGTGCAGCAAACTAACACGGCACACGTATACATATGTAACAAACCTGCACATTGTGCACATGTACCCTAGAACTTAAAAGTAAAATAAAAAAAAAATGTACATAATGAAAAGCCATCACTGACTACAAGTTGTCTGTAGTGTGCAAGGCACCTGTGGGTACTTGATCATTAATGATTTTTTTTTTTTTTTTTTTGGAGACAGAATTTTGCTCTTGTCGCCCAGGCTGGAGTGCAGTGGACGACCTCGGCTCACTGCAACCTCTACCTCCTGGGTTCAAGAGATTCTCCTGCCTCAGCCTCCCAAGTAGCTGGGATCACAGGCATGTGCCACCATGCCCAGTTAATTTTTGTATTTTTAGTAGAGATGGGGTTTCTCCCTGCTGGTCGGGCTGGTCTCAGACTCCCGACCTCAGGTGATCCCCCCACCTCGGCCTCCCAAAGTGCTGGGATTACAGGCATGAACCACTGCACGCTGCCATTAATGAACTTTTAAGAACACTTTTGCATTACTTTCTGTGAGGCTAGAAAAATGTGAAAGTCTAAAATGTGTTTCAGTCTAAGCAATAATGTTTACCTTTCCCTCCTCTATCTGTCTCTTGCTCACTCTCTTTTTCCTTTTTTAAATACTCAACAAAAATCTGTGCCATGGTGTTTGAATAATTGAATGTAAAAAAAAAAAACTGCACTTAGGCTACACTAAATTTATAGAAAATAATTTTCTTTCCTCAGATAGCTTACTGTAACTTTTCTACTTTATGAACTTTAAAAAAAAATGTTTTGACTCTTTGGTAATAACAGCATTAAAACACAGACATCGTAAATATGTACAAAAATGTCGTCTTTATATCCTTATTCTGTAAGTTGTTTATATTTAGTTTTTTTTTTTCACTTTTTAAACTATTTTTTCAAAAACTCAAACACAGACATGCATTAGCGTAGGCCTACATAGGGTCAAGGTCATCAATATCCCTATGTTACACTTTCACATCTTGTCCCAGCAGAAGGTCTTCAGGCAGAATAACACACATGGAATTATCATCTCCAACAATAATAATGCTTTATTCTGAAACACTTCCTGAAGAACCTGCCTGAGGATGTCTTACGGTTAACATTTTTTGTAAGTATCAGGTATGCATGCTAAAATAATCATAAAACATATAGTTTATTAAATATATAAGCCAATAACATAGTCTTTTATATTATCATCAAGTATTATGTACTGTACATAATATGATATACTTTTATAGAACTGGGAGTGCAGTAGGTTTGTTTATACCACCATCACCATAAACAGATGAGTAATGTGTTGTGCTAAGACAGACATTAAGATAAATATGACATCACTAGGCAAAAGAAAATTTTCAGCTCCATTATAACCATATGGGACCACTGTCATATGTGGTCTGAGTAGCTTACTGAAGCTTTCTTATGTGCTGCATGGTTATATTTAATTGTCATAACTCCTAAAAAAGAACTTTTAGAGAACACAAAAAATATACTAACATCAAATTTACATGTTTGTATAACTGTATGTGTGTGTGTGTGTGTGTAGTCTTGTGATAATAAATACACATAAAGTGTTGATAGAGCACAAGACATTGTTAGCATAAAGTGCAAAGCAAATATTTACACAGTAAGTTTTCAACACAGATGATTCCATGACAGGACAGAGCATCAAACAAGTGAATCATTTAACATAATAAATTTTAAAATGGTTCAATCTGAAGAAATTACATAGCAATATCCAAGACTATAGCAGTGAGCATTTTGAAACAAAAACATTGTATACATTATATTCAATATCTAGTTGATAACTTAATCATTTTCTTTGACAATGACAATATAAACTGGCTTATTTTTAATTTATTTGACATCATAATTTTTTTTTCTGTTTGAAGCAAAGAGTTTATTTTGCATTTTGAACAAATAACTTCAGTGAGATAAATTCTTAGCAAGTGTAACTGAGATAGCTGAATTGTGGGAAGACAAATGGGAGGAACAAATGACTCTGTGTTGATATCTCACATAAAATAAAACATATCACATATATTCAATAAACAACAGTACCACAAATAACTTCTAAGAGACTATGCAGTTCTCATAATTAAGAAAGAGGTTTAAAGGTCCACCAGCTAGGGTGTCAAAATATTAGAAGAATGGAATGGAGATAATAGACAAAATTTGTTTTACCATGGAGTTTTTTATTTTATCTTTTTTACTTTTTTTTCTGAGACAGAGTCTTGCTCTGTTGTCCAGGCTGGAGTGCAGCAGCATGATCTTGGCTCACTAAAACCTCTGCCTACTGGGTTCAAGGGATTCTCCTGCCTCAGCCTCCCCAGTAGCTGGGACTCCAGGCACCTGCCACCAAGCCCAGCTATTTTTTTTTTTTTAATATTTTTAGTAGAGATGGAGTTTCACCATGTTGGCCAGGCTGGTCTTGAACTCCTGACCTCAAGTGATACGACCACCTTGGCCTCCCAAAGTGTTAGGATAACAGGTGTGAGCCATCATGCCAGGCCTCCATCTGCTAAGTACTGTTTGATTGTTCCATTGCAGAGAGCATGCTAAGCTGAAAGGAAAGAAAAAAGGAAAAAGGAAAAATGGAAAGAAACAAGAAAGGAAGGTAGGAAAGAAAGAGAAAAAGAAGAGAGACAGAAAGAACAGAATAAGAGAAAATCTTTTTGAAAACTCTACATGTTTAGGTAAATAAAATTGTGAGTTGAGAAAGAAACTTAAATCTTAAAATCCACCATTCTCTGACCACTTTGATCTTTTTCAGACTCCCTGTTTCTGTCCCCTGACAGAAATGAATAAAATATAAATAAAGCAATTAAGCAAACAAAACAAAACCACCACCAGCAAACAAAAAATAGTCCCAAATAAAACAAATTTATTTGTGTCAGTAAACAATCATTACTTTTCACAGAAAAAGTGGATAAAAAGAACATTTCAACATTTTTCAGAAAGTAATTTGAATATTTTATCTACTATAATCTAATGATAACTAATAACCTAAGTAGGTGAAAAAGAGCTTGTAAGATCTAATGGTTGAAGTATTAATATACAGATTTTGTATATATAGAGAGAGCAATAAGCCAAAAGGAATAGATAATTCATACATATTTATTCTTTTATTCATTCAACAACTATTGCTGAGCCCTTAATATGGGCTAGTTGATAAATTGATACAAATTTTTAATTTTAGGTCTTATATATATAATGGTTAGAATACACCAGTAGCATATTACAATAAGAAAAAAGCTGGAAAAACTGAAAATCAATAACTTTCCTTGGACCCATCAGATAACTGAGGTCATGAGCAAACTGCTTCCCAGAAATCTGGAGATGGGTAAATTGAGAGAAGCACAGTCCAAATCATCTTCCTATGAGCAAAAGCTGCTGGGGCCATAAGCTGGTAAGAACACTTAAACAGCTGGTGGGTTGAACTGTATCCCCAAAAAAGTTATGCTTAAGTCCCGACCCCTGATACTTATGAATGTGACCTTATTTGGAAGTAGATATTTTGTAGATGTACTCCAGAAAAGCTGAGTTTACATTGGGATTAGGGTGTGCACTAAATCCAGTGTCTGGTGTTCTCATAGAGACTCAGTGACACAGGAAAGACAGAGTAAAAGGCCATGTGAAGACAGATGTAGAGATTGAAAGGATGCAGCTATAAGCCAAGGAAGGCCAAGGATTGCTGACAGTCATGAGAAGCTATGAGAGAGGTATGGAATGGATTCTCCCTCAGAGCTACCAGAAGGAACTAACCTGCTGACACCTTGATTTCAGACTTATGGCATCCTGCACTGTAAGCAAATAAATTCCTGTTGTTTCAGGCCACCAAGTTTGATGTAATTGGCAGCCTGAGAAAACAACTATAAATGGTAACTTTGACTAATTTGCTAGAAGTGGAAGGTAGACTAGTCAAAGACTGAGAAATTCCTAAGTGTCAGGGTGGCCTCTATGTTTTTATGAAACTTAATCCTAGGAACTCTAACAGGTTCACAAGGTGAAGAATCAAGTAAAAGCATCATATTTCTGGCAGGAAAAAGGAAAAACTTGCTATTTTGAAACACACCCAGAACATTCTCCATAAAAAAGTCCTACCTACCTAAATCCCAGCACTTTGGGAGGCCGAGACGGGCGGATCACAAGGTCAGGAGATCGACACCATCCCGGCTAACACGGTGAAACCCCGTCTCTACTAAAAAATACAAAAAAACTAGCCGGGTGAGGTGGCGGGCGCCTGTAGTCCCAGCTACTCGGGAGGCTGAGGCAGGAGAATGGCGTAAACGCGGGAGGTGGAGTTTGCAGCAAGCTGAGATCCGGCCACTGCACTCCAGCCTGGGCAGCAGAGCGAGACTCCGTCTCAAACAAAACAAAACAAAACAAAAAACGAGTCCTACGTAGCAAGAAAACAAGAAACAAGAAAATGTACATTACTAGAGCCATATCTGTGTGTGGAAAGAGAAATTACCTATCTCCAGCACCCTACAGACTTTCTATCTGTAGAAGACACAGAGGAAAGTTAAGAAGCACTTGTGAAGGTCATTGCCCAAGGACCCAAGCACTCTAAAAGATCGTGACTTAATCGCAGAATTAAATAACTTTTCTTTCTGCAACATATCTTTATCAGCATATCAATGGGACTCCAGTATAGTAATAATTAAATACATCTGAAAGAAAAGTCAAGACTCAGGCTCCATGTTAAAAAAAAAAAAAAAAAAAAAAGGAATTTACAATACATTAAAAATTACAGAACACTGTTGAAAGAAATTAAAACATGAATAAATGCAAAGATACCTTATGTTCAAGGATTTAAAAAGCTGATATTGATAAAATGCCCATAATATCCAAAGCATTCTACAGATTCAATGCTATCCCCATCAAAATCTCAAGGGAAGTTTCTATGGAAATAGAAAATAATCAAGAAAAACACCAAAGAGTAATAAAATATTGAAAAGGAGAGCGAAGCTGGAAGCCTCACACTTCCTAATTTCAAAACATATTACAAAGCTACAGTAATCAAATGAGTATGGTAGTGGCATAGACACATAGACCAATGGAAAATAATAGAGAATTCCAAAATAAATCCAAGCATGTACAGTCAACTGATCTTTGACAAGAAGCCAAAAATACACGGAAGGGAAAATGTAGTCTCTTCAACAAACAGTGTTGAGAAAACTGGATATCTACACACACACACACACACACACACACACACACACACAAATAGGATCTGTATCATACACAATACATAAAAATCAACTCAAAATGGATGAAAGACTTAAATGTAATATCTGAAACGGTAAAACTCCAAGGAGAAAACACAGGGGAAGAGCTTTAGAACATTGGTCATGGCAATGATATCTTGAAAATAACACAAAAGCACTGTCAACAAAAACAAAAATAGACAAGTGGGACTATATAAAACTAAAAAGCTTCTGTACAGCAAATAAACAATCCATTGAATGAACAGAGTGAAAACCTGTTGAATGGGAGAAAATGTTTTTAAACCATATACCTGATAAGACATTGATTTCCAAAAAAATATAACAAACAACTACAACTTAATAACAAAAAATCTAGTACCACAATTTGAAATGGAACGAAGGACTTGATTCCTGAAGCACCTAAATAAATTGGTATTTCTCCAAAAAGACATACATATGGCCAAGAACTAATGTAAATGATGTTCAATGTCACTAATCCTTAGGGAAATGCAAAACAAAGTCACAATAAGATATTACCTCACATTTACCTCACAGTTGGCTGTTATAAAAAAGATAAGAGATAAGAAATGTTGGTAAGGATGTGGAGAAATCAAAACTCTTGCACACTATTGGTGGGAATGCAAAATTGTGCAGTTGCTATGGAAAACAGTTTGAAGGTTTCTCAGAAAATTACAATTAAAACTAACATATTATCTAGTAATTCCACTTCTGGGTATATGTACAAAGGAATTGAAATTAGCATCTCAAAAACATACCAGTATTCCCATGTTCATTGCAGAACTATTCACAATAAACAAGATGTGGAAACAATCTAAATATCTTTGGATAGATGAATAGATAAAATGTGACATATACATATAATAGAATATTATTCATCCATAATAAAGAAAAAAAATTCTGCAAGATGTGACCGCATGAATGAACATAGGGGACAATATGTTAAATAAAATAATCCAGTCACCATACGACAAATACTGCATGATTCTACTTATATAAGGTATCTAAAATAGTCACATTCATAAAATCAAAGAATAGAATTATGATTGTCATGAGCTGGGATTCTGAGAAAATGGAGACTGACTAATGAGTGCACATAAAGTTCCAGTTAAGTAAGTTTAATAAGCTCTAGATAGATGATGTCCAACAGTATACCTGTAGTCAAAAATAATGTGTTGTACTTTAAAATTTTAAGAGAGTAGATCTCATTTTATGTGTTCTTACCTCTGTAAAATAAAATTTACAAAAATGAAAAACAAGACAAGACACAATTACTATATTAGAAATAAAAACAAAATTCTAACTTCTGATTTCAGATACATCCAAAGAATAATAAGGAAATATTTAGAATAACTCCATGCCCATATGAATAACTCTGTGCTCATATGCACTAGTTTCTTGAATATACTAACTACAAAATCTCACACATGGAACAAATAGATTTTAATAGGCCTATATTTACTAACTACATGAAATAAATAATTGATAACACCTCAAAAAAGAAAGCACCCAGCCCAGATGATTTCAATTTATGGAATAAATAGTACAAATTCTCTACAATAGAAGCAGAGAAGACCTTTCTGTTATGGGCTGAATTGTGCTGTCCTCAGCAATAAAAATAATATGTTGAAATCCTAACCCCCATTACCCCAGATTGTGACTGTATTTGGAGACAAGACTTTTAGAGTTATGATTTAAAAAAATAATGCCTTTAGTGATGGCCACGATTCTATCGGCTGGTGTCCTCATAAGAAGAAGAAATTTGGAGACACTAGGCATGTATGGGCACAGAGGAAAGACCATGTGAAAACACAGAGAGAAGGCAGCCATCTGCAAGTCAAAGAGAGAGGCTTCAGAAGAAAGCCAACCTACTGAAACATCTTGAAATTCTAGTTTCTAGAATCATGAAAAATAACTTTGTGTTATTTAAGCCACCCAGTCGGTGGTATTTTGTTATGTCAATCCTTGCAAACTAATATAACTTCACAACTCATTCTATTAAACCAGCAATACTCTAATAGTCAAACTAGATAATGACATTATAAGAAAAAAAAAAAACAACTGTTGGCCAATGTTTCTCAAGAACATAAATGTAAAAATTCTCAATAAAATATCAGCAGGTCAAGTCCAAAAATGTGAACAATAATTCTACACCATAGCAAAGTCGGATTTATTCCAAGTATGCAAGGCTAGTTCAATGCTTAAAGCAATCAATCAATGTAATCTACCAAATCAACAGATTAAAGAAGAAAAAAATATCATCAATTATGTCAAGGATTTGATGAAATCCAACACTCATTTTTTGGTTAAAAAAAAAGTCTCAGCAAACTAAAAATAGAGAAGAAATTCCTTAACTTGATAAAGAAAATTTACAGGAATCTGTAGTTAACATCATACTTAATTGTGAGAAGTTGGATTTTGTCCCTTAATACATGGAACAAGGCAAGAATTCCTTGTGTTACCATTATATCAGATGTCTTAATTCGTGCAATAATGCAAGAAAAGAAAATAGATTAGACAGATTGGAAGGGAAAAAATAAAACTCTTTGTTCTGTGATAATATGATTATCTAGAGAAAAACTCAAAAAAATGACAAATAGTCTCCTCAAACTAAAAAGTAATGGTAGCTAAGTTGCAGGATAAAAGGTTAACATACAAAAGTTAATTGTTTATATACCAGCAATGAACAACTTTAATTTAAATTTCAAATGCAATGGCTATTAGGATATAAAAAAACCTACACATATAAGCGTGTGGAGAAGAGAGTTTGAGACTGTATTGTTGAGTACGGGACATAGGTTTTTTTCTTTCATCAAAATGCATCCAAAATAAATAGATGGTTTATTCATTTGTATATCTATTCACTTAATAATTACTGAACTGTTATCAGGCTTAGCCAGTGAAGTAATAAAAAGTTGAAAAAAAATATGTAACTCTTTTCTTCAGGGAAATTCTAACCTGCAAGGAATTATATAATAAATATTAAATCCAAATCATTCAAAGTAGCATACATGTTTTTAAATGTATAAAAACAAAATGCTAAAGAGGTTAGAGGAATTTTTCCAGTTTTTGCCCATTCAGTATGATATTGGCTGTGGGTTTGTCATAAATAGCTCTTATTATTTTGAGGTACGTTCCATCAATACCGAATTTATTGAGCGTTTTTAGCATGAAGGGCTGTTGAATTTTGTCAAAAGCCTTTTCTGCATCTATTGAGATAATCATGTGGTTCTTGTCTTTGGTTCTGTTTATATGCTGGATTATGTTTATTGATTTGCGAATGTTGAACCAGCCTTGCATCCCAGGGATGAAGCCCACTTGATCATGGTGGATAAGCTTTTTGATGTGTTGCTGAATCCGGTTTGCCAGTATTTTATTGAGGATTTTTGCATCGATGTTCATCAGGGATATTGGTCTAAAATTCTCTTTTTTTGTTGTGTTTCTGCCAGGCTTTGGTATCAGGATGATGTTGGCCTCATAAAATGAGTTAGGGAGGATTCCCTCTTTTTCTATTGATTGGAATAGTTTCAGAAGGAATGGTACCAACTCCTCCTTATACCTCTGGTAGAATTCAGCTGTGAATCCATCTGGTCCTGGACTTTTTTTGGTTGGTAGGCTATTAATTATTGGCTCAATTTCAGAGCCTGCTATTGGTCTATTCAGGGATTCAGCTTCTTCCTGGTTTAGTCTTGGAAGAGTGTAAGTGTCCAGGAAATTATCCATTTCTTCTAGATTTTCCAGTTTATTTTTTAGAGGTGTTTATAGTATTCTCTGATGGTAGTTTGTATTTCTGTGGGGTCGGTGGTGATATCCCCTTTATCATTTTTAATTGCGTCAATTTGATTCTTCTCTCTTTTCTTCTTTATTAGTTGAAAACTGGCACAAGACAGGGATGCCCTCTCTCACCACTCCTATTCAACATAGTGTTGGAAGTTCTGGCTAGGGCAATCAGGCAAGATAAAGAAATCAAGGGTATTCAGTTAGGAAAAGAAGAAGTCAAATTGTCCCTGTTTGCAGATGACATGATTGTATATTTAGAAAACCCCATTGTCTCAGCCCAAAATCTCCTTAAGCTGATAAGCAACTTCAGCAAAGTCTCAGGATACAAAATTAATGTGCAAAAATCACAAGCATTCTTATACACCAGTAACAGACAAACAGAGAGCCAAATCAGGAATGAACTTCCATTCACAATTGCTTCAAAGAGAATAAAATACCTAGGAATCCAACTTACAAGGGATGTAAAGGACCTCTTCAAGGAGAACTACACACCACTGCTCAGTGAAATAAAAGAGGACACAAACAAATGGAAGAACATACCATGCTCATGGATAGGAAGAATCAATATCGTGAAAATGGCCATACTGCCCAAGGTTATTTATAGATTCAATGCCATCCCCATCAAGCTACCACTGAGTTTCTTCACAGAATTGGAAAAAACTGCTTTAAAGTTCATATGGAACCAAAAAAGAGCCCGCATCTCCAAGACAATCCTAAGTCAAAAGAACAAAGCTGGAGGCATCACGCTACCTGACTTCAAACTATACTACAAGGCTACAGTAACCAAAACAGCATGGTACTGGTACCAAAACAGAAATATAGACCAATGGAACAGAACAGAGTCCTCAGAAATAATACCACACATCTACAGCCATCTGATCTTTGATAAACCTGACAAAAACAAGAAATGGGGAAAGGATTCCCTATTTAATAAATGGTGCTGGAAAAATTGGCTAGCCATAAGTAGAAAGCTGAAACTGGATCCTTTCCTTACTCCTTATACGAAAATTAATTCAAGATGGATTAGAGACTGAAATGTTAGACCTAATACCATAAAAATCCTAGAAGAAAACCTAGGTAATACCATTCAGGACATAGGCATGGGTAAAGACTTCATGTCTAAAACACCAAAAGCAACGGCAGCAAAAGCCAAAATTGACAAATGGGATCTCATTAAACTAAAGAGCTTCTGCACAGCAAAAGAAACTACCATCAGAGTGAACAGGCAACCTACAGAATGGGAGAAAATTTTTGCAATCTACTCATCTGACAAAGGGCTAATATCCAGAACCTACAAAGAACTCAAACAAATTTACAAGAAAAAAACAAACAACCCCATCAAAAAGTGGGCAAAGGATATGAACAGACATTTCTCAAAAGAAGACATTCATACAGCCAACAGACACATGAAAAAATGCTCATCATCACTGGCCATCAGAGAAATGCAAATCAAAACCACAATGAGATACCATCTCACACCAGTTAGAATGGCGATCATTCAAAAGTCAGGAAACAACAGGTGCTGGAGAGGATGTGGAGAAATAGGAACACTTTTACACTGTTGGTGGGATTGTAAACTAGTTCAACCATTATGGAAAACAGTATGGCGATTCCTCAAGGATCTAGAACTAGATGTATCATATGACCCAGCCATCCCATTACTGGGTATATACCCAAAGGATTATAAATTATGCTGCTATAAAGACACATGCACACGTATCTTTATTGCAGCACTATTCACAATAGCAAAGAATTGGAATCAACCCAAATGTCCATCAGTGACAGACTGGATTAAGAAAATGTGGCACATATACACCATGGAATACTATGCAGCCATAAAAAAGGATGAGTTTGTGTCCTTTGTAGGGACATGGATGCAGCTGGAATCCATCATTCTTAGCAAACTATCACAAGAACAGAAAACCAAACACCGCATGTTCTCACTCATAGGTGGGAACTGAACAATGAGATCACTTGGACTCAGGAAGGGGAACATCACACACCGGGGCCTATCATGGGGAGGGGGTAGGGATTGCATTGGGAGTTATACCTGATGTAAATGACGAGTTGATGGGTGCAGCAGACCAACATGGCACAAGTATACATATGTAACAAACCTGCATGTTATGCACATGTACCCTAGAACTTAAAGTATAATAATAATAAATAAATTAAAAAAAAAAAAAGACGTTAGAGGAAGAAAGAGCTTATGACTGCATGGTGAAATTTAAAATGATGACACTGGGGCTGGACCTCGGAGTATGTGTAGGCTTTCAATGTTTGAGAATGGTGAAAAAACTACATCAGTGCAGAGAGAATGGCATAAACTCTTTACCCATATTATGTCATTTAATCTTTAAAATTATACACTAACTAATCATTAACTTATTAACTTATGAATTACCATATTCACTAACTTGCCAAAGGTCACCCAATTAAGAAATGACAAAAGTAACATTTGATCTTAGTTTTTAAAATTAACCTTTATAGGGAAAATTAAGAGAAAAAGCAAAAATAATTAAAACAAGAGAAGCTGGATTGCCTCATATCTCACCAAGAAGATTTAACATTCTGAATTTTCCTTCATAGAGTGGATTAGAGGAATACTGATATCTTATTGAAGTGAAGTGTTGAAAATTATGCTTCAGAAAGATTAATACTGGTGAAGGATCCATTAAAAATGGATTTAAGAACATGCACTGTGTTTCCCAATGAGACTTCTGGAAAGATACAGAAGGCATACCTGGGAGAGAACAATAAAAAGGCAAAGCCATTAGGGGAGCTGTGTTTTGGAGTGCAGCAACTCAGCCAACCTATGGCAACCTCAGAGTGAACTTGAGAAATAAACATCCAGTGTTGTTCAACTTCTTCTCTCAGATCTCTTGTCACATTGGCAGGAACTAAAACAGAATTCTTTAAACAGAATTTAAAGGGCAAACCAACCCATGATGTTTTCCATGTAGGTCCACTTTCTAGTCAAAAAGCTGACTTCAGAAGGAGAATGGGTGTATTCAAAGAAGTAAGCAAAAATACCCAGCTTACCGCATATGAATACATTTCAGTTGTCCAAATAAAAACATAATCATAATTGTTGAAAAGACATCAGAATGAAAATTAAATAATTAGTGTAATAAATACTGTATAGTCCTCAATACTTGAATATAGTATAAAATTTGGGGTGAAAAGGAGATAAAATATAGGGTTAATACTAAAGTCTTGAGATGAAGTGATTTGAATATCACAATGTTTTTAAACAATTTCAAAAAATGAAAGAGAGTTTAAATGGTGAGGATTCAGGGTAAAATGACATTCACTCTACTCCATGTCCTCTGACTTCACTTAATTAACTGATCTTTGGTTTGCTTTAATGGCTATTTTGCATAGGTATAATCCATGATAAATTTATTCAAATTATTTGAGGAAAAATAGAGAATAAAATAAATGAAAACACAATTATAATAAATTATCTCAACCCAGATTGGGATTTCCAAGGGACATTAATTTGGACATGCAGGATTTGAGAATGGAAGAAATATAATAATTAGCAAATTAGGTTTGAGAGTCACTGTCATAGAGGTAGCAGAAGTTCTGAATATAGTTAAAATAAGTAAGAATGTATAAAGTGGAAGTTCTTAATCTTTTCAGAATCACCAGTCCTCTTGAAAATTATGTCCTAAATTTCCACAAAATACAATACATACATAAGCATAATATGCTGCAATGTAGCTCAAGGAGCTCAAAAACTTTATAAAGTCTATATGAAAGCCCGCTCAATCCTAAAAAAGAGAATTAAATGATGTAATTTGTGGCAATATGGATGGAACTGGAGGCCATTATCTTAAGTGAAACAAGTCAGGTACAGAAAGTTGAATATTACATGTTCTAACTTATAAATGGGAGCTAAATAATGTATACACGTGGGCATGAACAGAGAGTGTGGAATGATAGACTACGGAGACTTAGAAGCATGAAGGAGTAGAAGCGGGTGGATGAGGAGAGATTTCTTAATGAGTACAATAATATGGTATTTGGGTGATGGATACCCTAAAAGCTCTGACTTTACCACTACACAATCTATGCATGTAACAATATCATGTTTATACCCCATAAATGTATACGATTAAAAATTTTTGCAAAAACAACTGCTTTAAAAAGAACTCAAATTATATAAAGTTATGATTAAGTACATTCTATTTTTAAAAAGAAAGCCCACAACCCCTATTTTAAGAACCCTAGTTTAGTGTGATACCACAGAGGACCAGGACTGAAGTATACTAGCATATTTTAAATGTTCGGTAAATTTCTGTAAATGAATGAATGAAACAATGTGATTAAGTTTCTGACATCAGTAGAGCAGTCTCTCTACAGCTCAAGGATAGAAAGACCCAGCTCATATCTATACTGCACTAACTTATAATATCAGAGTCTCTTTGTTGCCTAGGCAAACAGATGATCAGAAGTATAAAGAAGAAAGTCAAGCTCTTTATTTTTTAAAATATAGGAATTCTAAATTATTAGGTAACAAAATTCAAAGCCTTTTAGTTCATAAAGTAGAAATGAGCACAGGAGCCCAAATATTCTACCAGGTGCATATACAACTGGATTTTTAAATTTAGGTTCTATTGCTTCCCCTTAAAGTAACCATAATGCATTTTGAAACATATTCATAGATCCCTAACTGAAACTATGAGATAGTGTGGCCGAGAACTGAGTAAGGACTTATGGAAAAACAAAAACAAACAAACAAAAAAAAAACTGTAGCTAAAGAAATTTAAATGGAGGAAATACAAGGTAAAAAGATTTTTAAATCATGGAGAGTAGAATAAATACATAATGAATCACCAGACTCGATAAATTAGAACTAGGAGGCTACCTAGAAGTTTAATATAGAGTTTATGCCAAACGTAATTTTATATCAATTTACAATGCTAAACAGAGAATTCATTACTAGAATAGGCGGTGATATGGTTAGGCTTTGTGTCCCACCCAAATCTCATCTTGAATTGTAATCCCCATAACCCCATAATCCCCATGTGTCAAAGGAGAGACCAGGTGGAGGTTATCGAATTATGGGGGTGGCTTCTCCAATGCTATTATCATAATAGTGAGTTTGTTCTCATGAGATCTGATGGTTTTATAAGGGGATCTTACCCACTTTGCTTGGCACTTCTCCTTCCCGCCGCCTTGTGAAGAAATTGCTTGCTTCCCTTTCACCTTCGCCATGATTGTAAGTTTCCTGAGGCCTCCCAAACCATGCTGAACTATGAGTCAATTAAATCTCTTTCCTTTATAAATTACTCAGCCTTAGTTCTTTCTAGCAGTATGAAAATGGACTAACACAGGTGGTAAAGTCTAAAAGTAATAAAAAGTTTAAGAAGGACTTGCATGTATGTATAGATGATAAGACATTATCATCTATACATAGAGAATCAGCTGTTTATTTTGGGGGGTGAATTTATAACCCAAATCTCACGAATTTAGAAACTTTGTGAGAAATTATGTTTATCAGCATACTATCTCCTGCATTCAAAATTTAAAATAGTGTGGAAAACTGCATGGCCATTCTCATCCATACTACCTTTCTTGTGTTATTTTATAACACTTTAACTTTACAACATGAAGACAGTATTAGTGGCAACTGGTAGCAAATGCCTTTAGGTGAGGTGACAGGATTCTCATCAAATTAAAGTCACCTCCTAAGGATGCAAAGTTAAACAATTACTTTTAATGTGAGTAGTTTTCCCATCTCACATTAAAAGTAATTTCCCATCTGCCTACTACTAATAGCTTTATATCTATATTTAGGCTTTGGTGAATACCTTTAAACCTCTGTAGATAAAATGATATAGAAGCAAAGAAATCTGGCTGAATTGTTTCCCCCGTCAGTAAAATTGCCAGAAGCTCTGTTCAGTATCTCATCCTCTCAGCCAGTGTTAGCATTCATTTTTGGCAATTTCATAAATTTTTAAAGTTCTTGAGTTCTCTTCTTTTCCAGTTCTTTGCTCTTTACATTACCATTTTTTTAGTATCTTTCTATGCAAAAGATTTTGTTTTTGTTTTTGTTTTAATACTGCAATCCCTGTTGTTCTCAACAGGAGAGATGGTCTGTAGAAATCTAGTCAACTATTACTAGAAACCTTCATTTGTTGTTTAAAATTTCCTAACTTGTAGACACTTCATCAATGTGTTTATGAGGCAGTTGTCTTTTTATCTTCCTCTACACTTCTCCTGTCTCACAAGAACTTGAGTGTTTTGGGCTTACCAGTCTTACCAGTCTGTTGGACTGTCATAGGCTTACCAGTCCAACTTATTTTTCCTGTAATTTTTTTCTTTTTGTGAAGATTACTAGTCCAACATTTTTCCCGTAATTTTTTTTTTCTTTGTAGAGGAAGAGTCTCACTATGTTACCCAGGCTGGTCTTGAACTCCTAGGCTCAAGTGATCTTCCTGCCTTGGACTCCCAAAGTGCTGGAATTACAGGCATGAGCCACCACATCTGGCCCCACAGTGGTTTCTAAAGGAAACAAACACTGTTTAAATTTATCTACGTATTTTAGAAATAGCTGATTTAATGGATTTTCTAACTTCTGAAAATGTATCTGTGAACAAGCTACCTTCAGGTAACTTACATTACAGTGGAAGGAAACAAGTGATAAATATATAGGCAAAAGAGTATATGATATAATGAAACATGTTGATAAATGTTATGAAAAAAAGAAAACTGTCTTGCTCCAGTCTTGATATATTACTAAAAATAGTGGCTAGTGATGACAAAGCATAGCAATTTTACAAGCTACTATGAAATAAAGTAACTGCAAAATTCTTTCTGCAAAGTGATTATCTTCATATTGGAGTAAATATGCTCTGGGAAAAGCACAAAGAGTTTTTACGTTAGAGAGTAACAGAAACTTCAGTTGTGGATTTCTTAAAAATAATCTGCTTTTAGACCTTCAATTGCTATAAGTAGTTTTCTTGCCTGCATATGCTTCCTTACTTTCCTCAATCCCTTCCTTCCATCTATCTTAGAATTCAGAAATGAGAAGGGACATGTCTTGGAAGGAGAAAAAGATGAAGTTATACCTTTTCAGCAAATCTAATTCAGTTGATAGGTTTGACATTGAGAACTGGCTTTACCTTTTAGGTTATATTGTGTACATTTTTCATAAACTGAATGATCTAAATCTGTATCTCCAAGGGTTTGATAAATGTATATTTAGAGCATATGTGTAATAAATAATATGCTGGAAAATTTGTCCATTGAACATATTTAATATTTTAGATAGCAACTTCTAACTGTACAAGGTGATAAATATGTTTCTGATAAAGATATACTAGCAAAAATATTCAAAGAACACTGTCATTGAGTATGGTAACATTAAGATTAGTAAAGTTAGATATGAACTTCATTTTTAAGAAGGGCTATTTGCTTACCTATGAATATGGTCCCATCTCCTTTCTGGGAAAAATGATATTAGTGTCTTAGTATTAAAATTTGAAATGCTTTGTTTAAATGCTTAAGTCAACTTTGTTAGAGAAATGAAATAGCCAAATAAACAAAGTTGACTTTTTTGTGTTTCTCTGAGGTTGGCTGTTTCTGATTACTCCAATGAGGATACACTTTCAACAACTTAGCATGAGAAGTCCTTACTGGCCATTTCAGCTTTCTTAAGAACAATAACAAAAGATAGTTTGTGGCTCTTGGTTTTTCTCAAAAACATGTGAATAGTACATTAACATATTTCAATGTCATTTACAGTCTTTTTGATTTCTTCTCCTCAGAGGATGCAGTGGTGCATTATCCAAATTACCCCACTGCCTCTGAGGACTGAAACACTCATTTCCCAGGGAGCTAACAGATTACAGCTGAGACCCACAACCCCATTGTCCTGAGCTAAAGAGAGCTGCCTTACCCAAGGAGATTTCCCAAGGTTAAGTTCAATAACCAGCTCATACTCAATTCTGAACAATTTTGAAGTGTTATCTCAGATCTGGAGATTCCTGTGGTGTAGCCTAAGGCCTTCATTGAGGCTACATCTATAAGTCCTCTGCTCAATTATTCTTCTGTTTCTTTTAGTCTTGCATGGAATTGATCCCTAGAGCACTCCCAAATAAACAGCCTACACAGCTCTATTGTATAATATGCTTCAAGGTAGTCTTACCCAAAACAGTTGTCTTATTCATATCCAGCTAATTTAAAAAATTTGTCTATCATCTATACAGCTCTTAAATTCACTCCACCTTTTCCACCATCGATGCTACAAAGTTATAGCAAACCATTATGTTTCTTTCTTTTTTTTTTTTTTTTTTTTTTTTTTTTTTGAGATGGAGTCTCGCTGTCACGCCCAGGTTGGAGTGCAATGGCGTGATCTCAGCTCACTGCAACCTCTGCCTCCGGGGTTTAAGTGATTCTCCTGCCGCAGCCTCCTGAGTAGTTGCAACTACAGGCACGCACCACCACGCCCAGCTAATTTTTATATTTTTAGTAGAGATGGGGTTTCACCATATTGGCCAGGCTAGTCTCGAACTCCTGACTTCCAGTGACCCGCCTGCCTCGGCTTCCCAAAGTGCTGGGATTACAGGTGTGAGCCACCATGCCCAGTCCATTATATTTCTTTACTTGACTTATAACCTCTCTTACCTCCTTATTTTTTTCTTCTTTTTACCTGCCCTTTAAACCACCACATAATGATCATTTTTAATATTTCAAGTCTAACCAATTCCTTACCTATCTTAAAATCTGTCAGCAACATCTAATTTCTAGAAAAAGACATCTAAATTCCAATACTGTTGAGGATATGGAGAAAGGGGAACTCTTCTACACTGTTGGTTGGAATGTATAATTAGTTCAGTCATTATGGAAAGCAATATGGAGGGTCCTCAAAAACCTAAAAATAGAACTATCATATGTTCCAGCAATACTGCTGTTGAGTATGTATCCAAAAGAAAGGAAATCAGTATAATGAAGAGATAGCTGTCATCCCATGTTTACTGCAGAACTATTCACAATAGTCAAGATATGGAATCAGCCTTTGTGTCCATCAACAGATGAATGAATAAGGAAAATGTAGTATATAGGCACAATCAAATATTATTCAGGAGTAAAAAATGTGAAATCCTGTCATTTGAAGCAACATGAATGGAACTGGAGGGCACTATGTTAAGTGAAATAAGTCAGGCACAAAAAAACCACAAATATTTCATGGTCTCTGTCATATTTAGGAGCTAAAAAAATTGCTCTAATGGAGGTAATAAATGGAATAATGGTTACCAAGGAGGCTGGAAAAGGTAGTGGGAGGGGTGGGTGAAGAGGAGTTATAAATGGATAAAAAAAATCAATAGATATAAAGAATAAGTTCTAGTGTTCGGTAGCACAATAGGATGACTATAGTTAACAATGTATTATATTTCAAATTAGCTAGTAGAGAAGATTTGTGTTGGAAGATTTCCAACACAAATGAAAAATACTTGATGTGCATTTACCCAGTTTTAATTATTACATGTGTATACTTGTATAAAAATATCACATGTACCCATAAATATATATAACTATTATGTATCCATAGACATTAATAATAAAATAATTTAAAAGTAAGACACGCTAGGCTCTATAGGATCTAAACTGTCAAGTCATTTTTCTCACTGTATACTTCAGGAATCCTGGAAAATTGGTAGTTCTCTGTGTGTTTGATGTTCTTTCACTCCTTCATTGCTTCATGCATGCTTTTCTAATATAATATATTCAAAATATTCAATATATTATATTTAGCACCTCATATTCAGGTGCTAAGATTGCACATAATATCACTGTTTTTTAAACTTTTTTCCGTGGTACCTTATTCAACGAATAATTGAAAGAACTTGCATTAATTAGATCAATTTTGCTGATGGAGAAAAACTAATATAGTAATTTTGTTTGACGACTCGGTAGGATTATCTGGAGGACATTGCAAAGAATCTCCACCAGAGGAAATATTCATCCCTCCAGACTTCAAACAAGTGCTAATGCTTAATTACTAATTTGTACTCATTAGAAGACAGACTATGGGATGTTATCAAGAAATATAAGGCATTGTTTCTGCCCTCAGGGAGTCTATAATTTGAAGAATAAAACAAACGTTAAATGATTACAAAATATTATATATTCTAAAACATGTAGAACATATATTATTAAAGAACCTGTGCTAGAGTGAGATGTCTATAAATCTGAAAAAAGGAAATAACTACAATTATTAATCAACTAAGATTTGCTAATTAGGTCACACAACATCTCTTTGATTTAACTAATGTTTTCTCTAAGGTACATTTCAGGGAGGTGTGTCCATTTACACTGGCATTATATGGCTTTAAGAACTTGAACCCACGACTTGACAACTTCTTAGAATCTTTTTCCCAATCATGATCTAGCTAACTATTCTGAAATTCACTTAACTTCAAGTAGTGCCGGTTTACTCAATGATATCTCTATTATAATTTAAATTATTTCATCCTCTCTTCTAAAAAATATCTAACTTTTAATGGGATTTTTGTCTTTAATTGGCTAGAT
Organism: Theropithecus gelada; assembly: GCF_003255815.1. Classification (NCBI taxonomy): domain Eukaryota; kingdom Metazoa; phylum Chordata; class Mammalia; order Primates; family Cercopithecidae; genus Theropithecus; species Theropithecus gelada. Next base: position 45,192,777 of record NC_037675.1, on the reverse strand, counting down.
TTTCTCATGCTTTTTGTTCTGAAATGCCTATCAATATAGCAGGTCTCTTAGGTGTTTTGGTGATTAAAGAACACATCAACGTATCAAAACAGATATCATGACTTGGGATTATCCATTTGAACAAAAATCTATCACTCTGAAATTTACTGGCCTTTTCTAAAATATAAATTATACAATTCTGTAAGAAAATATGGCCAATTATTTGCTGCCAGCAGCACTAGTGTGGATGACATTCCCCACAGTAGACCCCTTGTCAACAGCAAATAGTCATGAGGTTTATGTTCAACGTAAAAGAAAACAAAATAAAGCAGATAATCACATTTTTGACTTATTGGAGTGAGCTGGCGAGAGACAATTATGTGGTCAGTTTCTGGAGATACATAATTATGCAGATACTATATTCAAGAGACTGTCACTTTATATCATCACAAGCAGTAATAATGCAAAAGCCAAGACTTATAGACAAAAAACAGAATTGTGCATAGGAAAAAGCTTCCTTTTAAAAAGGAAGTTAAAATATATTTTATGAATACTTAATATGTCAATTTAACTTGCTTAGCTCTGTGTTGCAACATCTTAAATAAAATTGCTATTTATGTAGACATTACCTTGAAAGACATTCTGAATTAATATAATTATACAATGCCATAGGTGTGAAACAAAAAGGAGAATGATTAGAATTTTTGAAACACTGAAATTTAAAAAATGCCTTGATTTTTTGAAAAACCAGATTCAGGGGTAACAAGTGAAGTTATCTGGATACATTGCGTAGTGGTGAAGTCTGAGCTTTCAGTGTACCCATCACTCGAATAGTGAACATTGTACAGAATAGGAAATTTTTCAACCATCTTCCCTTTCACACCCTCCCCCATTTTGGATTACATTCTTTTTTATGGCAGCATAGTATTCTATGGGGTGTGTGTGTGTGTGTGTGTGTGTGTGTGTGTATCTATCACATTTTCTTTATCCAATCATTCATAGATGGAAATAGGTTGACTCCTTCACATCACTGTTGTGAATAGTGCTGTGATCAACATATGAATATAAGTGTCTTTTTGATATGACAATTTCTTTTCCTTTGGGTATATACTTAGTAGTGAGGTTGCTGGATTATATGGTAGTTCTATTTTTAGTTGTTTGAGAAATTTCCATTCTGTTTTCCATAGGGGTTGTACTAAGTGACATTCCCACCAAAAGCCTATAAGCAATTACTTTTCTCTGCATCCTCACCAACATCAGTTTTTTGACTTTTTAATAATATTATCCTGCTCACAGCTGAATTCTACCTAATGTATGAAGAAGAGCTGGTACCATTTCTGATGAAACTTTTCTAAAAACTTGAGGAGGGGGCACTTCTCCCTAACTCATTCTATAAGGTCAGCATCATCCTGATAACAAAACATGGCAGAGATGCCATAAATAAAGAAAACTTCAGGCCAACATCCTTGATGAACATCAATGTAAAAATTCTCAATAAAATACTGGTAAACCAAATTCAGCAGCACTTTAAAAAGTTTGTCCAGCATCATAAAGTCGGCTAAAGTAGAACTAAAGACAAAAACCACGTGATCACCTCAATAGATGCAGAAAAGGCTTTTTAATAAAATTCAACATTCCTTAATGTCAAAAATTCTCAATAAACTAGGTATTGAAGAAATATACCTCAACATAATAAGAATCATCTATGATAAACCCACAGCCAACATTCCCCTTGAAAAATGGCACAAAAAAAGGATACCCTTCTTCACCATTTGTATTCAATATAGTACTGAAAGTCCTGGCCAGAGCAATCAGGAAAGAGAAAGAAATAAAGCACATTCAAATAAAAAGAGGGGAATTCAAACTGTCCCTGTTTGCAGGCAACATGATCCTATATCTAGAAAACCTCATGTGGTCAGCCCAAAAGCTCCTTAAGCTAATAAACAACTTCAGCAAAGTCTCAGGATACAAAATCAATGTGCAAAATTCACTAGCATTCTATATACCAACAACAGTCAAGCCAAGGGCCAAATCAGAAGTGCAATCCCAATCACAATTGACACAAAAAGGATAAACTACATAGGAAGATAGCTAACCAGGGAGGTAAAAGGAGAGCTACAAACCACTGCTCAAAAAATCGAAGATGATACAAACAAATGGAAAAACTTTCTATGCTCAGGAATGGAAAAAATCAATATCATTAAAATGACCACACTGCCCAAAGCAATTTATAGATTCAATGCTATTTCTAGTTAACTACCCTTGCCATTCTTCTCAGAACTAGAATAAGACTATTTTAAAATTAATATGCAATGCACACAAAAGAAGCCCAAATAGCCAAGGTAATCCTAAGCTAAAATAATGAAGTTGGAGGCATCACCTACCCAACTTCAAACTATACTACAAAACTATAGTAATGAAAACAGCATGATACTGGTATAAAAACAGACACATAGACCCAATGGAACAAAATAGAAAACCCAGAAATAAGGTGTGCAATTCCTCAAAGACCTAAAATCATTCGACCCAGCAATTCCATTACTGGATACATACCTAAAGGAATGTAAATTGTTCTATTATAAAGACACATGCACTTGTAGCTTCATTGCAGTACTATTCATAATAGCAAATACATGAAATTAACCTAAATACCCACTGATGATAAAGTGGATAAAGAAAATGTGGTACATACACACCATGGAATACTATGCAGCCATAAAAAAAGAATAAGACCATGTGCTTTGCAGGAACATGGATGGATCTGGAGGGCATTATTGTTAGCAAACTAACACAGGAACAGTGTATTAGACCATTTTCACACTGCTGATAAAGACATACCCGAGTCTGGGTAAATTATAAAGAAAAAAGGTTTAATGGACTCACAGTTCCACCTAGCTGGGGAGGCCTCACAATCATGGCAGAAGGCAAAAGGCAGATCTAACATGGCAGCAGGCAAGAGAAAGAATGAGAACCAAGTGGAAGTGGTTTCCCCTTATAAAACCATCAGATCTTGTAAGACTGATTCAATGTCACAAGAACAGTATGGAAGAAAATGCCCCCATGATTCAATTATCTCCCACCAGATCCCTCCCAAAACACATGGGAATTATGGGAATTCAAGATTTGAGTGGGGACACCGTCAAACCATATCAAACAGAAAACCAAATACAGCATGTTCTCACTTATAAGTGGGAGCTAAATAATGAGAATACATGGACACATAGAGGGAAACAACAGACACTGAGGCCTATTGGAGGGTGAAGGGTAAGAAGAGAGAGAGGATCAGAAAAAATAAAATAGGTAGTAGGCTTAGTACCTGGGTGACAAAATAATCTGTACAACAAACCCCCATGACACAAGTTTACCTATACAACAAACCTGAACATGTACCCCTGAACTTAAAATAAAAGTTAAGTTGATAATAATAAATACTACTACTAATGATAATAGTGCTACTCTGACTATTGTCAGATGGTATCTCAATGTGATTTTAATTTCCATTTCCCTGATAATTAATGATGTCAAGCATTTTTATTTTATTAAAAAATAAAATATTTCTGTTGACTAGCCTCTTGTTTGTCTTCTTCTGAGAAATGTCTTTTCATGACCTGTACCCACTTTTTAATTTTTTTTTTATTATTATTTCTTGAGTTGTTTGAGTTCCTTGTAGATTATGGATCTTCATCCTTTGTTGGATGCATAGTTTACAAATATTTTCTCATATTCTGTATGTTGTCTGTTTATTGATTATTTCTTTTGCTATGCAGAGCTTTTTAGTTTAAATCCCATTTGTTGGATGGGCGCTATGGCTCATGCCTGTAATCTCAGCACTTTGGGAGGCCGAGGTGCATAGATCACTTAAAGCCAAAAGTTTGAGACCAGCCTGGCCAACATGGCGAAAGTCTGTCACTATGAAAAATACAAAAATTAGCCAGGCATGGTGGTGGGAGTCAGTTATCCCACTTACTTGGGAGGCTGAGGCATGAGAAGTTCTTGAACCTGGGAGGCAGAAGTTAACAGTAAGCCAAGATGGCGGCATTGCAATCCAGCCTGGGAAACAGAGCAAGAATCTGTCTTCAAAAAAACAAAAATAAGAAAGAAAGGAAGAATGAATGAACAAAAAACAGAAACCTTACCTCAAAAAAATCCCATTTGTCTATTTTTGTTTTTATTGTATTTGCTTTTGAGGTTTTAGTCATAAATTATTCACCTAAACCAAAGTCCAGAAGAGTTTTTCCTAGCCTTTCTTCTAGAATTTTTATAGTTTCAGGTCTTACATTTAAGTTTTTACCCATCTTCAGTTAATTTTTGTATATGGTGAGAGATGGGTTCCATCTTATTCTTCTGCATGTGGCTATCCATGTTTTCCAGTACCATTTATCGATAGGGTGTCCTTTCCCAAGTATATATTTTTGTTGACTTTGTTGAAGATCAGTTGGTTGTAGGTATGATTTTAAAAGTTCTATTCATAAATGTTTTCTATTTTTTTGAAATAATCATTAATAAGACTAAATCATAAAATAATTGAACAAGGTTGTAGCTCAGCAAACTGAGGTGAGTTTAGGGTCCCTGGATCTATATGCTGGAGTATTCTCCCCTCTTTTACAGATCATCCTCAGCTTTATTGCAGTGAAAATCTGTATGGACAAAGCCTTTTGGATAGAAATGCAAACTTCCTGGTGCCTGGGTCTCTTTCATGTTAGTCCAGCTGGAAAACATTTTATACCTGTGTTGTTTCCTTAAAATAAGATGTTATGTCTTTTTAGGAGAGATTTCTATCTGATAGTAGTTGATATTACATAAGTAGTACAAAGAGTATGAGAAAAGAAGGTAAAAAAGATCTTAATCAGATTTTGTGCTCTGTATGTAGACATTGCTATTCCTATTTCCAAATGTTTCTTATTCTTAATTTTAGTCCTTCTCAGATGTCAGGCAGGTGAGATATAACTAATATCAGTCTTAACTACTGGAAGAAATAACAGTTGTAATAAACTAATAAAAAATTATAAGAGAACTAATTTATAAATGTGGATTACATTCAATTTTGGATTGTCTAAAATTTGGTTTGAGAATAGAGTCTTTTTCCTTGGTTCACAAAAACTTAAACATATATATATATTTATATATACTTATATATACAGATTTAAAACAAATGTATATGTATCTGTATATATACACATATATATACTTCTCTACATATTCTTTTTCTCACATATGTTTTCCTTATTTTATTAATTTATCTATGGTCAATTTTAATTTTAATGTAAAAAAATTGAGGCATCTAAAAATTGACAATTATAAGAAGTATTATAAGTGGAAAATAGCATTTGGATTCTATGAAGATAAAGACTTTTGAAAGCAATTCAGTGCAAAGTTGCAGTAGAAATTTTCAAATTCTGCACTACAGTGAACATTTTTAATCACAGAGTTTGATATAATTTCCACTTCTCTACATAATGAAACTTCAGCTAAATTGTAAGAAAATGTCAAAAATTACAAAAATTTGAGTTTATACTGATGATATACAAATGTGAGTTTGTGGTGACAACTAATAGCATTATTTCAGTTATTTCTACTTCTGTTTGTACAGCAATGAACTTTGAACTTTACTTCCATAAAACATACTAAATACGAGACTAGGATCCAAAATGTATGCAATAGAGAATATAGATAGATTATATATTGTATCTGTCATATATTATATACATGTATAGTAAGTGTATATGATTGAAATTTCTTATTGATTAAAACAACCTTTTTCACTTTTTATTTTAACCTATTTGAAAATTTTAAAGCAAAAAAATATAATTTTACAGAATTCATGCACATGATAAATGTATTTGTTATTGTTATTATCAACAGTAATATCATATATATAATATATCATCGATTAAGTTTCCAATTGGCAATGGAATTTTATTTAGAAAAATCAAATAGAACCAGCGATGTAAACTCATTTATTTTTGGCAGCTGGAAGTTGAACAGCTGAAAGACATGACATTTTGAAGTGGGCATGGAAAGGCAAAATATTTGGCACAAGCTTAGCAGTTTACAACAGCAATATTGCTTTCTGGGTCATTAGTGCATAGTATAAGCACAATATTAGGGTTGATTATGGAAAAATAACTATATATATTTCACTGTTAGCCTTCTGAATTCAAATTCAACATCTGCAAAAATCACAAACTATTTGAAATATCTCTTTTAAATGAATTTTAAAGTCCAGAAAAATAAATATAATCTTTTAAAGCTCTAAAGTCTTGAATTGAACACAAAATATACACATACAGTAGTCTCTCAAATTTAGATGTTCAGCAATAAAATTTCACTTATTAGTAACAGTATAAACTTAGTAAATAGAATGCCTTAGAATATATGAAACTTTGCCATAAAGTTTATTCAGATAATATATCCAATATACTTATTCCTTGAATATTCAGAGCCTTACTATCATTTAATATATAACTCAAACTTGGTTACTTGCCATTAGCCTATAGCAGATTGAAATAGAATCTTCTATAGATTCTAGAGAACTACTGCATCAGACTGCTGCCTTTCATAAACATCATTTTCACAATTCTAGTGCTCCTTTGTCCTGGGCATGCCACAACAAACCCCCGTCCTCACCCACCTTAGTCTCTGGACCCATGGAAATGGAGATTGGTTACCTATAGGGAACTGGAACAAATCATTCATACATTAAACATGGTAGAGTTCTATGTTTCTCAAGATGAGTGGGGAGAGTTTGAACCCTGTGATGACATATTGGATTTGGAAATTATTGGTGGCAATTCATGATGTGTATATGGATATAGATGTGTATATGGATGTGTATATGGATATAGACATAACTATGGATGTAAATGGGTATGTATAGATCTGTTTTGTATATACACATATATTTATTAGCTGTATTCTATAACTCTGTATAGGAGAGGGTCTGGTAACAGTGACATGTCGACTGCAATGAATATACCTAGTACTCATGTCTTGGCTTTTAAATTCCATTATCTACTAAAGGAAAGCAACATGCCTGGAGGAAATGGCTAATTCCATAGCTGAAATCAGGAAAGTATAAGATAAGACTGGAATATCTTATTTCAGAAGGTAAAGAAGTATTTGATGAGGGCATGTCTATGGAAATAAAATTCCACTTAAAGTGACTTCTTCTGGCTAAATTGAGGACAATTAGATAAATAATAACAGAAATGAGTTACAACATATTCAATGCAGGAAGCAAACATGAGTATATAAGATATGAATAAATGAGTAATACACAAAATGAAAGTTTAATGAGAATAGAATATATACAAAGCGTGAAAGTACTCTTACCCCAAATCATTATTCATTACAGAGTGAAGACCATGTAAAGATAGAGGGCGTTGGCAGGGCTGGTTTCATCTGAGTCCTTTCTCCTTGGCTTGTAGATGGCCTAACTTCTTCTATAGGCCTATCATCTGTAGCCTACCTTCATCCGTACTGTTTCATGATAGAGGAAAAAAAGTGTAAGTAGTATCATTTAATCTAATTGATATTACAGTTTAGTCTTGGCCTCACCTAATAAATAAATATTATTATTGTAAGTAATATTAACTATAGTCAATACATTTATTTATCATCATAGATCCTCAGCTTGTAGATGGCCAAGGAGAAAGGACTCAGATAAAAACCAGCCCTGTCAACACCTTGATCTCTGACTTCCAGCTTCCAGAATCAACAGAAAATACATTTATTTGTTTAACCACCCAGTGGTTGTTACTATGTTATGGAAGCACTAAAAATCAGTTCAGTAATTATAACAAAAGTCTATAACATTATTCTAATTATGAAGAAACATACAACAAAACCAAACTGAAAAAAAAAATCTACAAATATGTAGCCTGTAATTTTCAAAAGCTGCAAAGTCATAAAAAAACTCAAGCAGTTTCATATTTTGCAAGCAGCTCAACTGAAGTTCATTAAGGGAACTGTGTCAGCTGCCTGCAGCCTAAATTTACTGAACCTTCATGCCTTGCTAGTTGAAGCCTGTGATTTTAGGAAAAAGGACAGATTTTTCACATCCAATAGCCAGAGATAAGGAGATAAAGGGAGGTTCTTGAGAGGGTTCTGAGTTGAAGTGTTCTCAACCAGAAAATGAGAGCCAGCCCCACAGAAACATCCTTCCCACTCAAACATCTAAACTTAGTGCTCAGATATCCACAAGTTAGTTTTCATTATATTGAGAAAGAAGGGTATATGCTGAGAAGAGAAAACTAAATAAACTAAATGAGAGACTTTATACTTAAAAATTGTATTTAGATGATAAGCGTGGCTTTAATGGCTTACATTTAGAACTGACTGACAGTGAACAGTCCAGAAACTACTAAGTCTGTGGTAAATATATTGCCAATAAAAGGCTTAAAATTATCATCTCAGTACTTGGCATTATTCAACTCCTAAAGCAACTTGCAACCTCTGGATCTGCAACCTTCATCTAAGAAAGCAGGTTGTAGAAGCTGTGTTTCTGCCAATGAAGATACACAATTTTATGTCATTTGATGTGACTGTGCAGGATAATAAATAGGGAAGAAGCTACTAGATGGCAAAGCCAGAGACCCTAAAGGATAATAGGTTTGTTTAAAAACAAACTAATGATAAAGAAGAAGTCTATATGTCAGGTCAGAGAGTCTTCACAATTTCTGCCATTCAGATTTTAATAACTGCTATGGAAAAGTAACTTCCCCTCATCCCATATCTACCCTTTTTTTTTTTCAAAATGAGAATTTTCAGATTGGGGATGTTTACTGAAATAATACAGCTCCTATACCAGTAGTGATATTAGTTGTGTATGTGTAGGGCAGAAAATATGTTTTAGTCTATAGTTTGAAGAAAATGAAGATTTATCTGTCTATCTGGATCTGGTAGACAGCACTACACTTCTCCATATTGCCTAGAAATAGTGGATTTTAGAACTGGATGTGGACATTTAAAATTGTCTCCTTTTAAATGTGTGAGTGGGTTTATTAAGTATTGCAAAAAATATATCTGTGGACACCGGTGTGCTCACAGGAATGGACTTGGCCAAGCCTGACAATTATTCCCTAATATCTCCAGTTTCTTTGTTCCCTTCAGCAATAATGTCCCAAGTTCTGCGCATATAGCCATCTAACCAAAACTCCATTTTCCATCATCTCTAATAGCTAGGGATAATGTTACCAAGTGACTACATTCTGGACAAAGGGATTTAATGGGAAATGATGTATTCAACTTTTGAGAGCGACTTTTTAAAGATGCTTGCTCTTCACTTTTTATTTTTCTTTGTGAAGAGAACAGGTGTCTGTTAGCTTCATCTTCTTCAGCCAAGTATATGATAACGATATCATAATAAACGTCACAGTAAGTAAGCAAAGACAGGACTATGGACATTGAGCAGGAAGAGTTACTTACTGAAATCTAGATAGCGTACCTTCATCTGTACTGTTTCATGAGAGAGAAATAAACCATTTCAGTAGTATAATTTAATCTCATTGATATTACAGTTCAGCCTGGGCCCCACCTAATAAAGAAATATTATCATTCTAAGTAATATTAATTATAGTAAATACATTTATTTATCACAAGTTATGTGCCAAGACTCTATCCAGTGCTTTAAATGAATCATCTGATTCCTTCCCCATTAAAAAACATGTGAGTTTTGCACTACAACTTTCCTCCTTGTATGGGTAATACAAGCCTGTAGAGTTTAATACTTACAATTTTTATAATGTTCAAAAATTGCCAAAAATTAAAAAAAGTGATTAAATAAGTTATACAACATCATTTTACTAAAATATTTTTGTTATTAAAATAGCCATGAAAATACAAGTAAAAATATGACAGAAAGATTTGTTATATTTTGTGGAAAAGGGATTCATATTGGTTCATAAAAATATGGATATAATTATCTAAAGCCCAAATCAACTAAAGAAGTCAATGATGCATAGAAGTATACTGAATAAATATATACCATAAAATAAACAATACATTCTTACAGGCTGTTGAATTCTAGTTAACAAATATATGAAAAAATCCTATCACTGTCTTTCCTAATACATCTTGATTCTTTAATATTAATAAACATATTTTAGTTTACTTTATGTCCTTAAGTTACTCCAGATAATTTCAGGTGTTTCGGGGAGTTGGCATTTTTTTCCAAAATAAAATAAATTCAAATAAAAATATCTGCTACGTTGCCTATAACTCATATTTGAAGGTGGACTTTAAAAACAGTTGATGCTGAATGATCATAGACTTCTTATATTTAGTACCTCTAAGTCATTATGTTTTCATTTATTTGACATATATATTTTTGGATTCTAATAATTCCATTTAAAATAGTTTAATAGAGTGTCTTGTGTGCTCTGGGAACTGTGCTAAGTACTAGAGATATAAAGATGAAAAAGAGAGCGTCCTAGTTCTAGAACAGTTCATTGTCCAATGGGATCAATTATATTTAAAGAAAAATACATTAAGCAAACACTGGAACTTTGAGCATGTTAACCCTGTATGGACTCTTCATTGATCCTGTTCTAAGACATTACTTATATTATTTATTTATAAATATTTAGTAACATTAAAATTATAAAACACATTTATTTTAACAATTTTTAAAAAATGCCTAGACATTCCAGATTATTGTGCCCCTATATTATGTCTTAAATATTGCATTTTAGACATTGGAGAGAGAGATAAATAAGATACATTCATGGTAGCAGCTTGGAAAAAGCAGCCAGTAATTAAGGCTTAATTCCACAGATAGCAATTAGGCTTAAAAGAATCTGTTTAATAATCCAATGAAGAGAGTAAAAATAAAAGGCAAATAATCTGATCTACTTCCCTTAGTAATAAGTAATTCTGAATATTAGAAAGCTTATAATGCTACAACATCATGTTATCTTCATTTAAAGATTGAGATACCTAATAGAATTGTACAATATGAAGCACTTCATCTTTTTAATATTCAAAGTAGACAATTTAAAAATTCATGAACTAAAAAGTATAGTAAAATTTGTTAAAAGTTTACAAACCTCATCCATCAAAGCAATAAACTGAAATAAGCAAGCAAATAACCAAAAAAAAAAAAAAAACTAATTGATATGAACAAAGAGACAACTAAAAATGACAAATATACTTTGAAAGATATGCATATTTTAGAGTAATCAGATAAATGTAAATTAACATAGAAAAGCTAACCCATCAAACTGTTAGAGATAGCATTAAACTTTTATGACTATGTTGTTAAAAAGGCCCTTCCATGCAGGGTATTTAGGATACTTAATGGATACAACAATTTTGGAGGACAATTTAAGATGGTTAAAAATCTTTAATTTTGAATAAACCCTAGGCCAGTAATTATATTCTTATGAGCTTTCTTAAATATTTTCAAAAATACAAAGACAAGAATATTCATTAAATTGTTGTGTTAATGTTATATTTCTATTGCACAAAGCATAGATTATTGAAAAATCAGAAAAAACAGTAAACATTATGAAACTGAAAATCACTTGCATTTCCAGAGACAACATTGACATTGTTGTCTATGTTTAATGTATATATTCTGCTTTACAGAAGGCTAGTTTATGCCTTCATACAAGCATACATATGCTCTTGAATGTTGCTTTGGAATTAACATAGCTAAAATAGGCTTTTAATAACACTAAAAAATTACACGAATAAATTATGCTACATCCATAAGGATTTGCTAGCAGGGCTTATCTTTCAGGTTGTTTTCAAAATTGACTTCTTCATAGCATCTTTTAACTTTTCAAATGTTCTAGTGTAAATATATAGTCAGTTTTTACTCAAAAAAATTAATGCATGCTATTATAAATGAGAATCTAAGTTATCAATGAACACTTCTCAAACGCTTTGTAGGTCTTCTCTTCTCATACCTCGCTACACCCAGGTTATTTAAAGGCATAATTATAGTAAGTATACACAACCTCAAAGATTTTTGCATATATATGTTGTGTATATTGATGCTTAGTAAGATATCTGTAATTTGTGCTTTTTCTGACTGAATTTCTATAAATCTATTTAACATTTGCTTAAAATTTGAAATCACAGGCAGCTTAGAAATGTAGAAAAATGTAAATATACCTTCTCCTTCATAGAAACAAAATTATGTAATGAATGGTGCCACTTTATGGATAAAACGAATACATTGATAAGGTTTTTCTTTAGTGGAACTTGATTCGTTATACTCAACCACCCCCATCCTCCTTTTTTTCTGTTTTTTTGAGGCAGAGTCTCTCTCTGTCACCCAGGCTGGAGTGCAGTGGTGCGATCTGGGCTCACTGCAACTTCCACCTCCAGGATTCAGGTGATTCCCCTGCCCTGGCCTCCTGAGTAGCTGGGATTACAAGTATGTGCCACCAATGTGTCACCATGCCTGGCTAATTTTTGCATTTTTAGCAAAAATACAAAAACAATTTTGTATTTTTCACCATGTTGGCCAGGCTGATGGTCTTGAACTCCTGACCTCAGGTGATCCGCTGCCTCGGCCTCCCAAAGTGCTAGGATTATAGGCATGAGCCACCACACCCAGCCTTACTCAATGCATATTTATCCATTAAATGAATAAGACAATATGTTTTATTTTGTTTCTTTCTCTTTTTTTTCCCCCAGAAGGTAAACATTGTATTTCAGGAGCTAAGGTTGAGTTAAATTTTTGTAAATGACTAAAAGAGTTTCCATGTTTAAACCATTAAAATGGCTCATTTGTAACTGTGGAGACAATTAAAAAAACAACAACATTGTTTTTCATCAAGAATAATTTCTAAAAATATTTTTACTTTGGTCATTATCTAAAATCTCAGAACTATAGCTCTTATAATAAAACACAAAGAGAAAATAAATGTTTATATTATGAACACTGAATTTGGACATTGAGGCACATAAATCATTAAAAAAAGAAAGAAAAGACAGGAAAATAAAAAGAATAAAAACTTAAATATCGTGCAACTACTAAGACCTTAACACTAAAAATCGATTAAAATATATCAAGTACCATGATAACTGAAAACTTATTTCTGTGTTTTTAAAATTGTAGTTTACAACTACTTAATGCACCATAGAATCATTTTAGTGTGTCTCAAGCAGCATTTTAAATATAATAAAATACATATTTCAGAATTTATTATTTTTAATCAGATTAAGTATTATTTTGTGTAACTTTTGTTTTAATTTTATATTATTATAAGTCTCTGTGTGTGCCTCTATTCTTAACGTACTTTTTACAATGGGACACAGGTGAAATATTTGAAAATCTTTGTATCTCATTTAATATCACAACAAACTTATGTATTAAGTACACTTACCAATGCCAATTTGAAAAAGGAAAATTAGGTTTCAGTGTGGTAAGCACTTTTTTTCCAGATTTATATTTGGGAAAAGTAACAGAAGCAAGTCTTGAACCCAATATTTTGAGCATATTAGAGTTCTATGATTTAGATTTTTCTCTTTTTCTGTATATCTTCTCTTTTAAAAAATTCTTGTTTCTTAATATCTGTCTCTCCCTACCCCCATCTGTCTCCCTCCAATCTAGCTGGTTCAAATACGTAACCAGCTGGACGTACCGAAGGAGGCTATCATTATAAGGTTTATAATTAAATAACCCCATACTTATAATAGTGCTTACCAATAGGAAGCCCCCTCTGTTGTCACCCACCAGGGAGACCCTCAGTCCCCAGGAAGACCCTACACAAAAGCTAAAAGCCTTTCCCAAAACAAGTGGGACAACTGTCCCCAAATTCCCAAATAAAGTCATCAACCTCAACCAAAGGGAGGTCAACCAAAGAAACGCCAATACTCAATCAACCAAAGGAATATCAACTGTCTTATATTAGGAAGGGGCTGTTTCAGCCAATTTGAAACTTAATTGGAGGAACCCAATGAATTTATGCAATGTCTGTTGTGGATTTAGTTGAAATTTCCTCAGGAAGGTCTTTTAAAAAAGTTTACTTCTTAGCATTTTTGTGATTTGGGTTAAGGGCAAGAATAGGCAAGGGGGTTAATAAATGGACAATGGGTGACAGTCCATTTCAAGAATTATTTCCTCTTTTTGAGGAAAGGAGTTGGCAGCAATATATTTTTCTAAGAAGTTCTTTCAACAAAGTGAGCTGGGCCAACAGAACTAATAGGGAAAAATAATGACAAAGTTATGCTAGGACTATTAGATTTCTATGAGTTTTACACAATTTCTGAAATATCCATAAAATATAATTTAAAAAGATTTAACATCACTTTGTTATTTGACAATACCTTCCATACAATTCAACACATCAAACAAGTTTGATTAACTTAACATCTCTGCATTATGAGAGATACATCCTTTGAGGTTCTCCAGGGGACGTACTGGAAAATCCCAAAGTCAATTCTAGGTCAAAAAGACTTAATTTAGAAGTCAATTTGGGGAAGTTTGTCAAATATATAAAAGATTGAAAATGCTTGATCAAAATAAGATAACAGTTCACTGTGAAATAATAGACATTCATTTAACCAGAGTGATAATTAAATATCTAAAGCTGTATAATTGTTGAAAAAATTCTAGATCTTTACTTAGGAGGATTGAGTCTTCTCTCTTAATTGGGAGACCTAATAAAGCTCTATTTCCCAGTAAGAGCAGATCAGTTCTCTAATGAAATCTTGTTGTTGTAATATAGGGAACAAAATTCTAATTTTTTATAGTCATATTTGACATTAATGTTCAGTTCTCAGAAAAGTTAATAATTATCTTTTAATTTTAGCCAACTTATTCATACATAAAATTTCACTGACATAATTCATATTCCATAAACCTTCTACAACCTTCTTATCCATTCAATTTTATCTGTATTATTACTTCTTTCTTCAGAAATAACTTTTAAACAACCTGAAAACTAGGTAAAATTACTTTTTCTTTTTTTTACAAAAACACATCCTTCACACCTTAGAGTTTCACTTACCAAAAAAGTTTTGCTCCCTTCAAATAAGAAGTTATTTTTAGTTTTAATTACCATATATCAATTATAATTTATAATTAATTTCTAGTGAATACCTAAAATGCAAGCAATTTTGAACTGTTTTATATCACCATTGTACAGATGAACACCATTTTGTAATTTATTAGAAACATATTTCCTTATAATGCAACCTTTTTCATGTTTATTACAGACACAAGTATACCTAACATCTCCATATTTCATAAAAACAGAATATACCACTAGATGAATGTATTCATTATCAAACATTAAACTGTGAGACCAGCACTATGCTTGGTAGCAGATAAATTGCAACAAAATTGACTGACATGAAGTGTTCAATCCAACCATTTGTTCCTTTGCAGATTATAGTGAGTCGACAATACTTGTTGTTCATAGTATGTTACAGGATTACTAAGTTTCTGTATTTTCTTATTTGTACTATGTGCATACATCTGTTTCTTCTATGCCACTCCATGAGGGGAAGAACTGCATCTATAGAACCTTTTTTTGCCATTATATCCCTGGCCCTAGTAAAATGTGTTATATATAGTAGATTGTCAAATACTTGTTAAACAAATGTGGTCATGCATTAATTATCAGCCTCAACCAACTCACAGTTCCATCACTCAATGCTTTCTAGTTAGTCAAGACACATTCTACATTGTGTCAATGAAAGCAATGAATAGCTGTTTTCTCTTCAGAACAATTTCTAGTAGCTTACTTCAATCATTAAAGGTAGTCAGAAAATTTCCCACTAGTCAGAATCACATGTATCCTGTCCTCATCAGACACTGCTCTTCTAATACACAACAAAATCAGAATGGTAGAGGAGCAAGTTTCAGTATTTTAACTGACTTAAACATGACTTAGACATTTCATGAATGTCACTTAATACAACATAACTTTAAAACCTAAAGTAACTGTAAGCAATTCCTGAAACTATGAGAAACTCATCTACAAATTTTCATTCCGTTTTTATTCAACTAATTTATTCATTCTTAATGATTATGCTTGACTCACTCATTAAACAAAGTGAACCAATGAAAAATGTCAAGAAATACTACTCCAAAATATATCACTTTGCTATACTGATTACCAATAAACTAATAGATAAGTAAGGTGAGGTCTTTTGAATTCCCTTTGTCTGTCTAAAGAAAGAGCCTCCAAGGTACTCAACTGATACCATTCATCTGAAAATTAACTCTTTTCACTGGAGGGGAGACTTTCTCACACCTAGACAGACGTTGTCACAAATCATTTATACTTCTAGAGCCCATTCGTCTTCCCGACCAAAAAACAAAACAAAACAAAACACTTTGAGCATGTTTTCTTCACCTCACTTACCATTTTACTCATTTTAGCAAGGGGACTGAATTAAGAGACTCTTTTCATTTTCTTGATTGACCTACATAATTATTGTCCTAAATTATTATTAGCTGGGTTGTTAATCATAATCGGATTTCAGGCCTAAACACCATTACCTGTTGAGACAAAGAAAGGCATGAGTGGAAAGTCTCATTCGGACAAAATGGTTAAAGGTGAGACATGTTTATATAGATCTAAGTCTTTTCATCTTCTCTATTGTAAAAGCCTCTCCTGATTTAGCCCTTCCTCCTTCCAGATGCAAAGTGAAAGAAATCTCCATAAAATGGAGACTTGGACCAGGCGCGGTGGCTCACGCCTGTAATCCAAGCACTTTGGGAGGTCGAGGCGGGCAGATTATTAGGTCAGGAGATGGAGACCATATTGGCTAATACGGTGAAACCCCGTCTCTACTAAAAATACAAAAAAAAATTAGCTGGGCGTGGGGGCGGGCGCCTGTAGTCGCAGCTACTCCGGAGGCTGAGGCAGCAGAATGGCGCGAACCCGGGAGGCGGAGCTTGAAGGGAGCCCAGATCGCGCCACTGCACTCCAGCCTGGGCGACGGAGAGAGATTGTCTCTAAAAAGAAAAGAAAGAAAAAGAAAAAAAGGAGACTTCTTCCACCAGTGTAAGTTTTCTTCTCTGAAGACAGATTTCAATATAACTAAAGATAGGCAGCTTCTTAACCCAGGCTGTGTTTTTGTAACCTAGGTTTCTGAGTTCAGGGCAAAGTTTAGTAACAAGCAGGGTAGATGAAGCAACTTTCTAACTAGACTAAGATAGCGTTCACTGTTGTTCTGAGCTCAAATTTTAACTTAAAGAAGCAAGCTCCATTGATCTAAGGGCTCACTCTGTAAATTTTTTTTTTCCATTTGTGTTTTAGTCTTTTTAAAGCCTCTGTGTTCTAATTTTAAAAATATATTCCATTGTTTCTATGGATTTTTTGATCCTTCTTTTTCTAATATACCCCATAAATAAACAATTTTACCCAAATTAAAATTTCCCTCATTATGGCTACTGTAATACCAAATTACCTTAGGTAAGGTCCATCTATTTCTCTTATACACACACACACACACACACACACACACACACACACACACACGTACTGGGGATTTTTATACATAAAATTTTCAAGAGTTCAAAATGGAAGAGTACCAGACCATGGACTCTGTCCAGTTTTTTTTTTTTTTTTTTTCTGATCCAGGTAGTCACCACAAACCACTACACATCACCTAAAGGTGATATGCCCTCTCATAGCACACACAAACCCTGGAAGCAGTTCCAGAAGATGGAGTTCTAGACTTCCTGGATCCAAATGAACTTATGATTACGTCTTCCAGTTAACTTTATCTAACTACTGAACACACTTCAGTTTTTGCTGCAACTTCGAAGTCAAGTCTGGATCAGAAATTTACCCAAACAAAATAAGATAGCTCGAAACGCTTGTCTGTGGAGCTTTGGAAGCCGTGAGAGAACTTACCCATAATCTCCGTATGAAGCAAGAAAATAGTGACCACAGTGTGTTCAGAGAGTATCTATGCTTGGTTACTTGATGCTCCTAGGGTCACTGAAACTCTTATTCGGATCCTGTCAACTCCGGCAAATGTGGTAAACAGAAAAAAACTTAGACAAGTTTACATTTTAACTGAGTTTATTTGGGCACAGAAAAACAAAACAACAGAGTGAAACAGAAAAGATTTGATAATCAGACAGTCCTTTGAACCAAAGCAAGTTTAGAGAACTCCAACCAATAACATGACCTAATAGCATTTATAGAAAATGCAAGTGTAGTATAGAGACAGCTTAATTGGTTACAGCTTAATTGGTTAATTGGCTACACAACCTCTTACAATTAATGAAAGCTCAACTACTGTAGTTAAAATCCATATTGGGTTGGTCTGTTAGGCTGAGTTTAATGGCCTAGTCCAAAACAATGACCTCTCATCAATTTTATTTAACAATGTTAAGGTTTAAAATTTATTTTCAGCTAATTTTCATATTGTGTGTAAAATGTGGATTGGAGATTAATTTTTTGTTTTGTGGGTTTTGTTAGATGTTATCCTTTGGTCCTAGAACCATGTTGCTTTTGAAAAGACTATTTATTGTCCACTGAAGTGCATTTGCACTTTGGTCAAGTATCAACTGACCATATATAGATGGGTCTAGTTCTGAACTCTATATTCTCTTCCATTAATTTATTTGTCTATTCTTGCCACAGGACCATATTTTTTGATTATAGTAACGTTATAATAAATCATCCAACTTTGTTATTTTCTCAAAAAACTTTTGACTATTCTAGGTCCTTCCCATTTCAATATGAATGTAAATTGATTAATTGCTTTTAAAAAAGACTGCAAGAATTTTTATTGGAAAATTCTATACTATAGATAGTACAGAATAGATACATCACTTTAGAAAGAATTGAAATAAATATATTGAGTTTCGGCCGGGCGCGGTGGCTCAAGCCTGTAATCCCAGCACTTTGGGAGGCCGAGATGGGCGGATCATGAGGTCAGGAGATCGAGACCATCCTGGCTAACACAGTGAAACCCCGTCTCTACTAAAAAATACAAAAAACACTAGCCGGGCGAGGTGGCGGGCGCCTGTAGTCCCAGCTGCTCGGGAGGCTGAGGCAGGAGAATGGCGTAAACTCGGGAGGCAGAGCTTGCAGTGAGCTGAGATCCGGCCACTGCACTCCAGCCTGGGCAACAGAGCGAGACTCTGTCTCAAAAAAAAAAAATAAATAAATAAAAAAAAAATAAAAAAAAAATAAATAAATATATTGAGTTTCTTGGATCATGAACATTGTATCTCTCTGGATTTATTTAGGTTTCCTATAATTTTTTTTTAAATTTATTTATTATTATTATACTTTAAGTTGTAGGGTACATGTGCATAACGTGCAGGTTTGTTACATATGTATACTTGTGCCATGTTGGTGTGCTGCACCCATCAACTCGTCATTTACATCAGGTATAACTCCCAATGCAATCCCTCTCCCCTCCCCCCTCCCCATGATAGGCCCCGATGTGTGATGTTCCCCTTCCTGAGTCCAAGTGATCTCATTGTTCAGTTCCCACCTATGAGTGAGAACATGCGGTGTGTGGTTTTCTGTTCTTGTGATAGTTTGCTAAGAATGATGGTTTCCAGCTGCATCCATGTCCCTACAAAGGACACAAACTCATCCTTTTTTATGGCTGCATAGTATTCCATGGTATATATGTGCCACATTTTCTTAATCTAATCTGTCACTAATGGACATTTGGGTTGATTCCAAGTCTTTGCTATTGTGAATAGTGCTGCAATAAACATACGTGTGCATGTGTCCTTATAGCAGCATAATTTATAATCCTTTGGGTATATACCCAGTAATGGGATGGCTGGGTCATATGGTACATCTAGTTCTAGATCCTTGAGGAATCGCCATAGTGTTTTCCATAATGGTTGAACTAGTTTACAATCCCACCAACAGTGTAAAAGCGTTCCTATTTCTCCACATCCTCTCCAGCACCTGTTGTTTCCTGACTTTTTAATGATTGCCATTCTAACTGGTGTGAGATGGTATCTCATTGTGGTTTTGATTTGCATTTCTCTGATGGCCAGTGATGATGAGCATTTTTTCATATGTCTGTTGGCTGTATGAATGTCTTCTTTTGAGAAATGTCTGTTCATATCCTTTGCCCACTTTTTGATGGGGTTGTTTGTTTTTTTCTTGTAAATTTGTTTGAGTTCTTTGTAGGTTCTGGATATTAGCCCTTTGTCAGATGAGTAGATTGCAAAAATGTTCTCCCATTCTGTAGGTTGCCTGTTCACTCTGATGGTAGTTTCTTTTGCTGTGCAGAAGCTCTTTAGTTTAATGAGATCCCATTTGTCAATTTTGGCTTTTGCTGCCGTTGCTTTTGGTGTTTTAGACATGAAGTCTTTGCCCATGCCTATGTCCTGAATGGTACTACCTAGGTTTTCCTCTAGGATTTTTATGGTATTAGGTCTAACATTTAAGTCTCTAATCCATCTTGAATTAATTTTCGTATAAGGAGTAAGGAAAGGATCCAGTTTCAGCTTTCTACTTATGGCTAGCCAATTTTCCCAGCACCATTTATTAAATAGGGAATCCTTTCCCCATTTCTTGTTTCTGTCAGGTTTGTCAAAGATCAGATGGCTGTAGATGTGTGGTATTATTTCTGAGGACTCTGTTCTGTTCCATTGGTCTATATCTCTGTTTTGGTACCAGTACCATGCTGTTTTGGTTACTGTAGCCTTGTAGTATAGTTTGAAGTCAGGTAGCGTGATGCCTCCAGCTTTGTCCTTTTGACTTAGGATTGTCTTGGAGATGCGGGCTCTTTTTTGGTTCCATATGAACTTTAAAGCAGTTTTTTCCAATTCTGTGAAGAAACTCAGTGGTAGCTTGATGGGGATGGCATTGAATCTATAAATAACCTTGGGCAGTATGGCCATTTTCACGATATTGATTCTTCCTATCCATGAGCATGGTATGTTCTTCCATTTGTTTGTGTCCTCTTTTATTTCACTGAGCAGTGGTTTGTAGTTCTCCTTGAAGAGGTCCTTTATATCCCTTGTAAGTTGGATTCCGAGGTATTTTATTCTCTTTGAAGCAATTGTGAATGGAAGTTCATTCCTGATTTGGCTCTCTGTTTGTCTGTTACTGGTGTATAAGAATGCTTGTGATTTTTGCACATTAATTTTGTGACCTGAGACTTTGCTGAAGTTGCTTATCAGCTTAAGGAGATTTTGGGCTGAGACAATGGGGTTTTCTAAATATACAATCATGTCATCTGCAAACAGGGACAATTTGACTTCTTCTTTTCCTAACTGAATACCCCTGATTTCTTTCTCTTGCCTAATTGCCCTAGCCAGAACTTCCAACACTATGTTGAATAGGAGTGGTGAGAGAGGGCATCCCTGTCTTGTGCCAGTATTCAAAGGGAATTTTTCCAGTTTTTGCCCATTCAGTATGATATTGGCTGTGGGTTTGTCATAAATAGCTCTTATTATTTTGAGGTACGTTCCATCAATACCGAATTTATTGAGCGTTTTTAGCATGAAGGGCTGTTGAATTTTGTCAAAAGCCTTTTCTGCATCTATTGAAATAATCATGTGGTTCTTGTCTTTGGTTCTGTTTATATGCTGGATTATGTTTATTGATTTGCGAATGTTGAACCAGCCTTGCATCCCAGGGATGAAGCCCACTTGATCATGGTGGATAAGCTTTTTGATGTGCTGCTGAATCCGGTTTGCCAGTATTTTATTGAGGATTTTTGCATCGATGTTCATCAGGGATATTGGTCTAAAATTCTCTTTTTTTGTTGTGTCTCTGCCAGGCTTTGGTATCAGGATGATGTTGGCCTCATAAAATGAGTTCGGGAGGATTCCCTCTTTTTCTATTGATTGGAATAGTTTCAGAAGGAATGGTACCAACTCCTCCTTGTACCTCTGGTAGAATTCAGCTGTGAATCCATCTGGTCCTGGACTTTTTTTGGTTGGTAGGCTATTAATTATTGCCTCAATTTCAGAGCCTGCTATTGGTCTATTCAGGGATTCAACTTCTTCCTGGTTTAGTCTTGGAAGAGTGTAAGTGTCCAGGAAATTATCCATTTCTTCTAGATTTTCCAGTTTATTTGTGTAGAGGTGTTTATAGTATTCTCTGATGGTAGTTTGTATTTCTGTGGGGTCGGTGGTGATATCCCCTTTATCATTTTTAATTGCATCGATTTGATTCTTCTCTCTTTTCTTCTTTATTAGTCTTGCTAGTGGTCTGTCAATTTTGTTGATCTTTTCAAAAAACCAACTCCTGGATTCATTGATTTTTTGGAGGGTTTTTTGTGTCTCTATCTCCTTCAGTTCTGCTCTGATCTTAGTTATTTCTTGCCTTCTGCTAGCTTTTGAATGTGTTTGCTCTTGCTTCTCTAGTTCTTTTAATTGCGATGTTAGAGTGTCAATTTTAGATCTTTCCTGCTTTCTCTTGTGGGCATTTTGTGCTATAAATTTCCCTCTACACACTGCTTTAAATGTGTCCCAGAGATTCTGGTATGTTGTATCTTTGTTCTCATTGGTTTCAAAGAACATCTTTATTTCTGCCTTCATTTCGTTATGTACCCAGTAGTCATTCAGGAGCAGGTTGTTCGGTTTCCATGTGGTTGAGCGGTTTTGATTGAGTTTCTTAGTTCTGAGTTCTAGTTTGATTGCACTGTGGTCTGAGAAACAGTTTGTTATAATTCCTGTTCTTGTACATTTGCTGAGGAGTGATTTACTTCCAATTACGTGGTCAATTTTGGAGTAAGTATGATGTGGTGCTGAGAAGAATGTATATTCTGTTGATTTGGGGTGGAGAGTTCTATAGATGTCTATTAGGTCTGCTTGCTGCAGAGATGAGTTCAATTCCTGGATATCCTTGTTAACTTTCTGTCTCGTTGATCTGTCTAATGTTGACAGTGGAGTTGAAGTCTCCCATTATTATTGTGTGGGAGTCTAAGTCTCTTTGTAAGTCTCTAAGGACTTGCTTTATGAATCTGGGTGCTCCTGTATTGGGTGCATATATATTTAGGATAGTTAGCTCTTCCTGTTGAATTGATCCCTTTACCATTATGTAATGGCCTTCTTTGTCTCTTTTGATCTTTGATGGTTTAAAGTCTGTTTTATCAGAGACTAGTATTGCAACCCCCGCTTTTTTTTGTTCTCCATTTGCTTGGTAAATCTTCCTCCATCCCTTTATTTTGAGCCTATGTATGTCTCTGCGTGTGAGATGGGTCTCCTGAATACAGCAGACTGATGGGTCTTGACTCTTTAACCAGTTTGCCAGTCTGTGTCTTTTCATTGGAGCATTTAGTCCATTTACATTTAAGGTTAAGATTGTTATGTGTGAACTTGATCCTGCCATTATGATATTAACTGGTTATTTTGCTCGTTAGTTGATACAGTTTCTTCCTAGCCTCGATGGTCTTTACATTTTGGCATGTTTTTGCAATGGCTGGTACCGGTTGTTCCTTTCCATGTTTAGTGCTTCCTTCAGGGTCTCTTATAAGGCAGGCCTAGTGGTGACAAAATCTCTAAGCATTTGCTTGTCTGTAAAGGATTTTATTTCTCCTTCACTTATGAAACTTAGTTTGGCTGGATATGAAATTCTGGGTTTAAAATTCTTTTCTTTAAGAATGTTGAATATTGGCCCCCACTCTCTTCTGGCTTGTAGAGTTTCTGCCGAGAGATCTGCTGTGAGTCTGATGGGCTTCCCTTTGTGGGTAACCCGACCTTTCTCTCTGGCTGCCCTTAAGATTTTTTCCTTCATTTCAACTTTGGTGAATCTGGCAATTATGTGTCTTGGAGTTGCTCTTCTCGAGGAGTATCTTTGTGGCGTTCTCTGTATTTCCTGGATTTGAATGTTGGCCTGCCCTACTAGGTTGGGGAAGTTCTCCTGGATGATATCCTGAAGAGTGTTTTCCAACTTGGTTCCATTTTCCCCCTCACTTTCAGGCACCCCAATCAGACGTAGATTTGGTCTTTTTACATAATCCCATACTTCTTGCAGGCTTTGTTCATTTCTTTTTCTTCTTTTTTCTTTTGGTTTCTCTTCTCGCTTCATTTCATTCATTTGATCCTCAATCGCTGATACTCTTTCTTCCAGTTGATCGAGTCGGTTCCTGAAGCTTGTGCATGTGTCACGTATTTCTCGTGTCATGGTTTTCATCTCTTTCATTTCGTTTAGGACCTTCTCTGCATTAATTACTCTAGCCATCAATTCTTCCACTTTTTTTTCAAGATTTTTAGTTTCTTTGCGCTGGGTACGTAATTCCTCCTTTAGCTCTGAGAAATTTGATGGACAGAAGCCTTCTTCTCTCATCTCGTCAAAGTCATTCTCCGTCCAGCTTTGATCCGTTGCTGGCGATGAGCTGCGCTCCTTTGCCGGGGGAGATGCACTCTTATTTTTTGAATTTCCAGCTTTTCTGCCCTGCTTTTTCCCCATCTTTGTGGTTTTATCTGCCTCTGGTCTTTGATGATGGTGATGTAGTGATGGGGTTTTGGTGTAGGTGTCTTTCCTGTTTGATAGTTTTCCTTCTAACAGTCAGGACCCTCAGCTGTAGGTCTGCTGGAGATTGCTTGAGGTCCACTCCCGACCCTGTTTGCCTGGGTATTAGCAGCAGAGGCTGCAGAAGATAGAATATTTCTGAACAGCGAGTGTACCTGTCTGATTCTTGCTTTGGAAGCTTCCTCTCAGGGGTGTACTCCACCCTGTGAGGGGTGGGGTGTCAGACTGCCCCTAGTGGGGGATGTCTCCCAGTTAGGCTACTCAGGGGTCAGGGACCCACTTGAGCAGGGAGTCTGTCCCTTCTCAGATCTCAACCTCCGTGTTGGGAGATCCACTACTCTCTTCAAAGCTGTCAGACCGAGTCGTTTGCGTCTGCAGAGGCTTCTGCTGCGTTTATTTTTTACTGTGCCCTGTCCCCAGAGGTGGAGTCTACAGAGACAGGCAGGTTTCCTTGAGCTGCTGTGAGCTCCACCCAGTTCGAGCTTCCCAGCAGCTTTGTTTACCTACTTAAGCCTCAGCAATGGCGGGCGCCCCTCCCCCAGCCTAGCTGCTGCCTTGCTGGTAGATCACAGACTGCTGTGCTAGCAATGAGGGAGGCTCCGTGGGCGTGGGACCCTCCCGGCCAGGTGTGGGATATGATCTCCTGGTGTGCCTGTTTGCTTAAAGCGCAGTATTGGGGTGGGAGTTACCCAATTTTCCAGGTGTTGTGTGTCTCAGTTCCCCTGGCTAGGAAAAGGGATTCCCTTCCCCCTTGCATTTCCCAGGTGAGGAGATGCCTCGCCCTGCTTCAGCTCTCGCTGGTCGGGCTGCAGCAGCTGACCAGCACCGATCGTCTGGCACTCCCCAGTGAGATGAACCCAGTACCTCAGTTGAAAATGCCGAAATCACCGGTCTTCTGTGTCGCTGGCGCTGGGAGTTGGAGACTGGAGCTGTTCCTATTCGGCCATCTTGCTCCGCCCCCCGTCTCCTATAATTTTTAAAAACAATGTTTTATAGGTTTCAGTTCATAGGTCTTAGTAATTCTTTCTCTAATTCATTCCAAAACTTCTAAATATTTTGCTGTTACTGTAACTGGAGCCTCTTTCATTCCTGATATTTGTAATTTGTTTCTTCTCTCTCTCTTTTTCTCTCATAAGTCTGGCTAGAGGTTAATCAACCTTATTAATTTTCTAAAAATATCAACTTTTTGTTTACAATGTGTTTATTTATTTTGTTTTGTGCATCACTTGTTTCCACTATGGTCTTGATTATTTCCTTTCACTCGTGTGCTTTGTGGTTTATCAGCTGTTGTCTCCCTTGTTTCTCAAGGAAATAGCTGTGCACATTGATTTGACGCTTATTATCTTCTAATTTAGATGTTTACTACTATAAATTTCCCTCTAAGTGTAGTTGCATCCAACAAATTAGGTCGGTTGTTTTTTCGTTTTCATTAAGTTTAAAAACCTTTTTTTAAATCTTAACTTTTAGATACGGGGGTACATGTGCAGATTTGTTACGTGAGACTACTGTGTGATAGGGAGGTTTGAAGTATGGATCTCACTACACTGGTAGTGAGAGTACTACATAATAGGTAGCTTTTAAACCCACACCCCTTCACCCTCTAGTAGTCCACAGTGTCTATTGTTCCTATATTTATATCCATGTGTGCTCAATTCTTAGCTCCCAGTTACAAAAAAAATGTAGTATTTGATTTTCAGTCCCTGTGTTAATTTGCTTAGGACTATGGACTCCTGCTTCATCAATTTTGCTGCAAAATACATGATTTCATTCTTTTTTATGCCTGTGTAGTATTCCATGGTATATATGTACCTATTTTCTTTATCCAATCTACAATTGATGGGCACCTAGGTTAATTCCATGTTTTTGCTATTGTGAATAGTACAGCTGTGAACATATTAAGTTCATGTGTCTTTTTTTGGTAGAATGATTTATTTTCTTTTGGGTTATACTTAGTAATTTTTTTTTTTTTTTGGTGAAATCATATCTCTGATTTCAGTTCTTTGAAAAATCCTCAGGCTGCTCTCCACAGTGGCTAGACTAATTTACATCTCCACCAACAGAATATAAATGCCCCCTTTTCTCCACAGCCTCACCAGCATCTGTTGTTTTTTGACCTTTTAATAAAAAGTCATTCTAATTGGTGTGCAATGGTATCACATTGTGGTTTTCATTTTCATTTCTCTGATAATTGGTGATGCTGAACATTTTTTATATGTTTGTTGGCCACTTTTATGTCTTAATTTGAGAAGTGTCTGTTTATGTCCTGTGCCCATTTTGTAATGGGGTTATTTGGTTTTTGTTTGTTGATTTATGTTCCCTACAGATTCTGGATATTAGAATATTGTCATATGCATAGCTTGCAAATATCTTCTTCCATTCTGTAGGCTGTTGGCTCTGTTGATGTTTTCTTTTCCTGTGCAGAATTGTATTAGTTTAATTAGATCCCGCTTGTCTATTCTTGTCTTTGTTGCAATTGCTTTTGGATACTTAGCCAAAAATTCCTTACAAAGGCCAGTGTTGGGAATAGTATTTCCTAGATTGTCTTCCTGCATTTTTATAGTTTGAGGTCTTGCATTTAATTCTTTAACCCATTTTGAGTTTAATTTTTATATATAGTGAAAGGTAGGGGTTCAACTTCGATCTTCTTCATGTGGCTAGCCAATTATTCCAGCACCATTTATTGAATAGGGTGTCCTTTCCTCATTGCTTGCTTTTGTTGGGCTTGTTGAAGATCATATAGTCCAGATGTATGACCTTATTTCTGGGCTATCTATTCTGTTCCATTAGTCTATGTGTCTGTTTTTCTGCCAGTACCAAGCTGTTATGGTTACTGTGGCTTTATAGAATAGTTGAAGTTGAGTAATGTGATGCCTCTAGCTTTGTTTCGTTTGCCTATATTCGCCTTAGCTATTTTGACTCTTTTTTTTTTTGACTCCATATGAATTTTGGAATAATTTTTTTATAACTTTGTGAAGAGTGATGTTGGTAGTTTGCTGGACATATAATTGAATCTGTAACTTGCTATAGGCAGTATAGCAATTTTTATTATATTGATTCTTTCAATCCATGAGCATAGAATGTTTTCTCATTTATTGACATTGTCTCTGATTTCTTTCACCAGTGTTTTGTATTTCTCCTTGTAGAGATTTTTCACGTCCTTGGCTGTATTCCTAGGTATTTCCTTTTCTTTGTGGCTATTGTAAGTGAGATTGTGTTCTTGATTTTACTCTCAGCCTGGATGTTGTTGGTGCATAGAAATGCTACTGATTTTTGTACATTGATGTTGTATCCTAAAACTGTATTAATATTGTTTATCAATTCTAGGAGTCTTTTGTACTAGTCTTTACAGTATTTTAGGTATAGAATCATTTCATTAGCAGAGAGATAGTTTGACTTATTTTCTTATTTGGACACAATTTATTTCTTTTTCTTGTCTGATTGCTTTGGGTAGGAGTTTCAGTACTATGTTGAGTAGGAGTGGTGAGAGTGGGCGTCCTTCTTCCATTTCTCAAGGCGAATGGTTCAAGATTTTACCCATTCAGTATAATGTTGTCTGTGGACTTGTTATAGATTGCTGTTATTATTTTCAGGTGTGTTCATTTGATACCTAGTTTGTTGAGGGTTTTTATCATGAAGAAATGTAGATTTTAGTGAAAGCTATTTTTTGCATCTATGGAAATGATCATACAGCTTTTGCTTTTGCTTTTGGTGTTGAATCATATTTATTGATTTGCGTTTGTTGAACCAGCCTTGCATTCCCGGAATAAAGCCTACTTGATCATGGTGTATTAACTTTAGGATGTGTTGCTGGATTTGATTTGTTAGTATTTTGTTGAGCACTTTTGTGTGTATGTTCATGAGGGATATTGATCTGAAGTTTTCTTTTTTTTATTGTGTCTCTGGCAGATTTTGGTATCAGGCTGATGCTGTCCTTATACAATGAGTTAGAGATGAGCTCTTCCTACTCAATTTTTATAATAGTTTCAGTGGGATTTGTACAGTCATTGTTTATGTGTCTAGTAGAATGAAACTGGGAATTCTGGTTCAGGACTTCTTTGGTTTGTAGGTTCTTTATTATTAATTCAATTTCAGAAGTTAATACTGATCTATTCAAGATTTCAAATACTTCCTGATTCAACATTGGGAAACTGTGTGCTTCCAGGAATTTATCCATTTCTTCTAGATTTTCTAATTTGTGTGCATAGGGTTGTTCATAGTATGCTCTGAGCATCTTTTGTATTTCAGTGGTATCAGTTATAGTATCACCTTTGTCATTTCTGATTGTGCTTATTTTGATCTTCTCTTTTTCTTTGTTAATCTAACCAGGTATCTATCAATCTTATTTATCCTAAAAACAACAACAACAACAAAAAAACCTCTTGGTTTCATTGATCTTTTTTATGAATTTTGGCAATTCAATTTCATTAAGAAACAACTAAAATTAGTTATTTGTTTTCTGCTAGCTTTGGGGATAATTTGTTCTTGTTCTTCTAGTTTCGTTAGGTGTGAGGTTATATTGTTAATTTGTACCTTTTAAAATATAGAAAGGGGCTTCAAAACTTATTTAGCCATATCCTTATCCTTGACTTAGGAAATGGGTTAATGAGTTCTTATATTTTTATTATGCACAAATTATGTGTATATAACAATGTACTACATATGTATGTAACAATGTATGTATATATGCATATATGAATATTGTGTTATAGTAAAGAAAAATTATCCCTTTTATGTGTTAATAAAATTATTTGAATTGTAAATAGGGTAAAAAATAACTATGTAATTGTTAAATACCATATTATGGCATTTTCTAACAAGCTATTTGTGGTGCAACTTACTCTTTGGAGAAATGCAACTTTGCATAATTGCTTGGGGCTTGAATTGCTTATAATTCTGTTAAACTAATATAATGTGATACTTGCCTGTCCAGTAAAGAGAGGATAGTCCCAAAGTTCATAAAAAATCAGTTTAGTTTGTAATTTATTTATATCACTTCCTTGTTCCTTTTCTTCACTGACTATATAAAATGTCAGTTCTCAAATTTTCTTTTGAACTATGTATCTTGGTGATTTCCTTCTTAAGTATATGAAATTTCAACACATTCTTTTCATTTGTTTGAGCATTATGTTTCTAACATTTTGAGAATTGTAACCAACTCTTCTGGAAGTTCCACTGAGATTTTACTCTCACAGAGTTTCACTGGATGAGGAAACTGTCCATGGTTCAATGAAAATCTCAAGTACAACTTTAAAATCACTGACCTTATTGATCACTGAGCTGTCACTGAATTGTGACAGATTGGCTTTATTTTCAGAGCTCTTATGTGTTAAAAGCTATGACATACCAAAGTAAATGGGAAGGAAAGTGGCAGCACATTGGAATCTGTTTTATAACGAAAGAAAGGTGCAATTTGTATATTTTTAGTTAGGGTAATAAATTCCTTACTTAGAAACTATGCTGCCTACTTGGAAGAGTTTAGTTTTGTTTGTTTAGCCCCAAAGGAGTTGTTATAATATTTATATGTGCCCTTTTTCTACTTTATTTCTGGATAAAGTTGTAAAACTGAAGTTGCCAGCTCTTTGTGGTTTGAACATTTTATCTCTAATAAAAGAGCCGCATTCCTTCTTGTGTTAAATTAGTGTAAAATATTTTCACAGGATATCATACATTGAATTATAAAGTTTCTTAACATTAAAGAAGTTTCTATTTTAGATATATCACAGAATAATGCTGATAACAATCTAACATAATCTAGTTTAAGTATTTAAAAAGAAGAAAGTCAACTTTTAATATGTCAGGTATGCTAGCCTTTTCAGAAAAATGCCTTCTCAAAGAGATTGCCAGCTCAGACACTAATTTTAAAAAATATATGTGGAATAAAATGAAAATGTATATTTTAAATATTTAAAGCTCATGTGTGCTTTTTTCATAGAGTGCCTTGTTAATCGGAAATTTCTAAACTTTGCATATTTATTTTTATTTATATTTTGTATTAGTATTACTGTTTATTTTTCCATAGGTTATTGGGCTACAGGTGGTGTTTGGTTACATGAGTAAGTTCTTTAGTGGTGATTTGTAAGATTTTGGTGCACCCATCACCTCAGCAGTATACACTGCACCCTATTTGTAGTATTTTATCCCTTGCCCCAATCCCAGCCTTTCCCCCAATTTTCCGAAGTCTATTGTATCATGCTTATGCCTTTGCATCCTCATAGCTTAGCTCCCACATATCAGTGAGAACATACAATGTTTGGTTTTACATTCCTGAGTTACTTCACTTAGAATAATAGTCTCCAACCTCATACCTCATCCAGGTTGCTGCAAATGCTGTTAATTCATTTCTTTTTATGGCTGAGTAGTATTCCATCATATATATATATGGTCAGTACTGTGATATACATGTATCACTATACACACACACACACACACACACATATATATGTTTATCCACTCGTTGATTAATGGGCATTTGGATTGGTTCTACAATTTTGCAATTGTGAATTGTGCTGCTACAAACATGCATGTGTGAGTATCGTTTTCATGTAATGACTTCTTACCTCTGGGTAGATACCCAGTAGTGGGATTGCTGGATCAACTGATAGTTCTACTTTTAGTTCTTTAAGGAATCTCTACACTGTTTTCCATAGTGGTTTAGTTCTTTAAGGAGTCTCTACACTATTTTCCATAGTGGTTGTACTAGATTACATTCCCACCAGGAGTGTTGAAGTGTTCCCTGATCATCACATTCATGGCAACATCTCCGGTTTTTCTTTTTTTTTTTTTGGCCATTCTCGCAGGAGTAGGTGGTATTGCATTGTGGTTTTGATTTGCATTTCCCTGATCATTAGTGATGTTGAACATGTTTTCATATGTTTGTCAGCCATTTGTATATCTTCTTTAGAGAATTGTCTATTTATATCCTTAGCCCACTCTTAGGGGTGCGATTGTTTGTTTGTTTATTTCGTGTTGAATTGTTTGAGTTTGTTGTATATTCTGGTTATTAGTCCTTTGTCAGATGTATAGATTGTGAAGATTTTGTATAGATTGTGAAGACTGCGAAGATTTTCTCCCATTCTGTGGGTTGTTGTCTGTTTACTCTGCTGACTGTTCCTTTTGCCGTGCAAAGCCTCTTTAGTTTAATTAGGTCCCAGCTATTTATTTTTGATTTGTTGCATTTGCTTTTGTGTTCTTGGTCATTAAAACCTTGCCTAAGCCAATGTCTAGAAGGGTTTTTCCAATGTTATCTTCTAGAATTTTTACAGTCTCAGGTCTTAAATTGAAGTACTTAATTGATTTTGAGTTAATTTTTGAATAAGATGAGAGATGAGGATCCACTTTCATTCTCTTACATGTGGCTAGCCAATTATCCCTGCACCATTTGTTGAAGAGGGTGTCCTTTCTCCATTTTATGTTTTTGTTTGCTTTGCTGAAGATCAGTTGACTGTAAGAATTTGGGTTTATTTCTGGGTTCTCTATTGTGTTCCATTGGTCTATGTGCCTATTTTTATACCAGTATCAAGCTGTTTTGGTGACTATGATCTTATAGTATAGTTTGAAATCAGGTAATGTGATGCCTCTAGTTGTTTTCTTTCTTCTTAGTCTTGCTTTGGCTATGCAGGCTTTTTTTGTTGTTGTTCCATATGAGGTTTAGAGTTGTGTTTTCTAATTCTGTAAAGAATGATAGTGGTATTTTGATGGAAATTATATTGAATATGCAGATTGCTTTTGGAAGTATGGTCATTTTCACAATATTGATTCTACTCATCAATGAGCATGGGATGTGTTTCCATTTGTTTGTGTCATCTATAATTTATTTCTACAGCGTTTTACCTCCTTGGTTAGGAAGTTTCCTAAATATTTTAATTTTTTACAGGTATTGTGAAAGGGGTTGAGTTCTTTATTTGATTCTCCACCTGGTCACTGTTGGTGTATAGAAGAGCTACTAATTTGTGTACATTAATTTTGTATCTGGAAAATTTGCTGAATGATTTTATCAGTTCTAACAGCTTTCTGGAGGATTCTTTGGATTTTGAGGTAAATAATCATATCATCAACAAACAGTGACAGTTTGACTTCTTTGCTGATTTGGATGCCCTTTATTTCTTTCTCTTTTCTGATTACTCTGGCTGGGATTTTCAGTATTATGTTGAAGAGAAGTGGTGAGAGTGGGCATCCTTCTCTTGTTCCAGTTCTCAGAGAGAATGCTTTCAACTTTTCCCCAATCAATATTATGTTGGCTGTGAGTTTGTTGTAGATGGCTTTTATTACATTGAGGTATGTCCCTTGTATGCCAACTTTGCTGAGAGTTTTAATCATAAAGCGATGTTGGATTTAGTTGAATGCATTTTCTGCAGCTATTGACATGATCATATGATTTTTGCTTTTAATTCTGTTTATGTTGTGTATCACATTTACTGACTTAACATATGTTAAAGTATCCCTGGATCCCTGGCATGAAACCCACTTGATCACGGTAGATTATCCCTTTGATATGTTGTTGGATTCAGTAGCCAGTATTTTGTTAAGGATTTTAGCATCTATATTCATCAGGGGTATCAGTCCGTGGTTTTCTTTTTTGATTATGTTTTTTCCTGGTTGTAGTATTAGGGTGACGCTGGCTACATAGAATGAATTAGGGAGGGTTCCCTCTTTATCTTGTGGAATAGTGTCAATAGGATTGATACCAATTCTTCTTTGAATGCCTGGTAGAATTTTGCTGTGAATCCATTTAATCCTGGACTGTTTTTAGTTGCCAATTTTTAAATCATCATTTCAATCTTGCTGCCTGTTATTGGTCGGTTCAATATTGCTATTTAATTCTTCCTGATTTAAGCTAGGAGGGTTGCATCTTTCTAGGAATTTATTCATCTCTTCCAGGTTTTCTAGTTTATGCATGTAAAGATGTTCATAGTAGCATTAATAATCTTTTGTATTTCTATTGTGTCAGTTGTAATATCTCCTGTTTCATGTATTATTGAGTTTATTTGGATTTTCTCTCTTCTTTTCTTGGTTAATCTTGCTAATAGTCTATCAATTTTATTTATCTTTTTAAAGAACCAGCTTTTTGTTTAATTTATCTTTTGTATTGTTTATGTTTGTTAGTTTCAATTTCATTTAGTTCTGCTTTGTTCTTGGTTATTTCCTTCCTTCTACTGGGTTTGGGCTTGGTTTGTTCTTGTTTCTCTAGTTCCTTGAGTTGTGACCTTAGATTGTCAGTTTGTGCTCTTTCAGTCATTTTGATATAGGCATTTAGAGCTTTGAACTTTCCTCTTAGAACCACCTTTGCAGTATCCTAGAGGTTTTGACAGGTTGTGACACTATTGTCATTCAGTTTGAAGAATTTTTAAATTTCCATCTTGATTTCATTTTTGAACCAATGATCTTTCAGAAGCAGGTTATTTAATTTCCATGTATTTGCATGGTTTTGAAGGTTCCTGCTGGAGTTGACTTCCAGTTTTATTCCACTGTGGTTTGAAAGAGTGCTTGATGTAATTTCAATTTCCTTAAATTTATTGAATCTCATTTTGTGGCCTATCATATAGTCTATCTTGAAGAAAGTTCCATGCACTGTTGAATAGAATGTGTACTCTGTGTTTGTTGGAAGGAATGTTCTGTATATATCTGTTAAGTCCATTTTTTCCAAGGTGTAGTTTAAATTTTTTTTTTTTTTTTTTTTTTTTGAAACGGAGTCTTGCTCTGCCACCCAGGCTGGAGTGCAGTGGCCGGATCTCAGCTCACTGCAAGCTCCACCTCCCGGGTTCACGCCATTCTTCTGCCTCAGCCTCCCGAGTAGTTGGGACTACAGGCGCCCGCCACCGTGCCCAGCTAGTTTTTTGTATTTTTTAGTAGAGACGGGGTTTCACCGTGTTAGCCAGGATGGTCTCGATCTCCTGACCTCGTGATCCGCCTGTCTCGGCCTCCCAAAGTGCTGGGATTACAGGCTTGAGCCACCGCACCCGGCCAGTAGTTTAAATTTATTGTTTCTTTGTTGACTTTGTATTTTGATGACCTGTCTAGTGCTGTCAGTGGAGTATTGATGTCCCCTACTATTATTATGTTGGTGTCTATCCCATTTCTTAGGTCCATTAGTAATTGTTTTATACATTTGGGAGATCCAGGGTTAGGTGCATATATGTTTAGGATTGTGACATTTTCCTGTTGGACAAGGCCTTTTACCATCATATTATATCCCTCTTTGTCTTTTTAAACTGCTGTTGCTTTAAAGTTTGTTTTGCCTGATAAAAGAATGCCACTCCTGCTCACTTTTGGTGTCCATTTGCATGAAATGACTTTTTCCACAAATTTACTTTAATTTTATGTGAGTTCTTATATGTTAAGTGAGTCTCTTGAAGGCAGCAGATTGTTGGTTGGTGAATTCGTATCCATTCTGCAGTTCTGTGTATTTTAAGTGGAGCATTTAGGCCATTTACATTCAACGCTAGTATCGAGATGTGAGGTGCCATTGCATTCATCATGCTATTTGTTGCCTGCACACCTTGGTTATTATTTTTTTTAATTGTATTTTTGTTTTATAGGTCCTGTGAGATTTTGCTTTAAAAAGGTTCTGTTTTGATGTTTCCAGGATTTGTTTCAAGATTTAGAGCTCCTTTTAGCAGTTCTGGTAGTGGTGGCTTGGTAGTGGCAAATTCTCTCAGCATTTGTTTGACTGAAAAAGATTGTATCTTTCCTTAATATATAAGGCCCAGTTTCACTGGATACAAAATATTTGGCTGCTAATTGTTTTGTTTGAGGAGACTGAAGATTGGACCCCAATCCCTTCTAGTTTGTAGGGTTTCTGCTGAGAAATGTGCTATTAATCAGATAGGTTTTCCTTTATAGGTTACCTGGTGCTTTTGTCTCACAGCTCTTAAGATTCTTTCCTTCATCGTAACTTTAGAAAACCTGATGACAATTGCCTAGGCAATGATCTTTTTGTGATTAATTTCCAGATTTTCTTTGTGCTTCTTACATTTCAATGTCTAGGTCTCTAGCAAGGTTGTATATAAGGGAAGCTTTTCTTGATTATTCCCCCGAATATTAAGAGGTGAAGCCAGCTGGGCTTCTGGGTCACATGGGTACTTGGAGATCTTTTCTGTCTAGCTAGAGGATTGTAAACACACCAATCAGCACTCTGTGTCTAGCTAAAGGGTTGTAAACGCACCAATCAGCACTCTGTAAAAATGCACCAATCAGCACTCTGTGTCTAGTTAAAGGGTTGTAAATGCACCAATCAGCACTCTGCAAAATGGACCAATCAACACTCTGTTAAATGGACCAATCAGCAGGATATGGGCAGGCACAAATAAGGGAATAAAAGCTGGCCACCCAGCCAGTAGCAGCAACCCGCTTGGGTGCCCTTCCATGCTGTGGAAGCTTTGTTTTTTCACTGTTCACAATAAATCTTGCTGCTGCTCACTCTTTGGGTCTACACTACCTTTATGAGCTGTAACATTCACCACGAGGGTCTGCAGCTTCATTCCTGAAGTCAGTGAGACCAGGAACACACTGGGAGGAACTTACAACTCTGGACACGCCACCTTTAAAAGCTGTAACACTCACTGTGAAGGTCTGCGGCCTCACTCCTGAAGTCAGCGAGACCACAAACCCACTGGAAGGAATAAATACTGGACACAATATGTTTTCCAAACTTTTAGATTTCTTTCTTCCTCAAGAATACAAATTATTCTTAGGCTTGGTCATTTAACATAATCCCAGACTTCTTGGAGACTTTGTTTATATTTTCTTACTGCTTTTCTTTGTCTTTGTTGGATTGGGTTAATTCAATGATCTTGTCTTCGAGCTCTGAATTTCTTTCTTCTACTTGTTCAATTTCTATTGCTGAGATTTTCCAGAGCATTTTGCATTTCTATAAGTGTGTCTAGTGTTTCTTGAAGTTTTGATTGTTCTATGTTTATACTATCTATGTAATTGAATATTTCTCCCTTCACTTCTTATAACATTTTTTTGGAATTCCTTGCATTGGGCTTTGCCTTTTTCTGGTGCCTCCCTGATTAACTTAATAACTAACTACCTGTATTCGTTTTCAGGCAAATCAGGTATTTCTTCTTTGTTTAGATTCATTGATAGTGAGCTAGTGTGATTTTTTGGGAGTGTTAAAGAGCCTTGTTTTGTCATATTACCAGAGTTGTTTTTTTGGTTGCTTCTCATTTATTTAGGCTCTGCCAGAGGGAAGGTCTAGGGCTGAAGGTTGTTGTTCTGATTGTTTTATCTTACAGGGTGTTCCCTTGATGTAATACTCTCCCCATTTTCCTATAGATGTGGCTTCCTGAGAAGTGAACTGTAATGATTTGTTATCTCTGTTCTGGATCTAGCCACCCAGCAAGTCTACCAGACTCAAGACTGGTAATGGCGGTTTTCTGCACAGAGTCCTGTAATATGAACCATATATGGGTCTCTCAGATGTAGATACCAGCACTGGTTCTGATGGAGGTGACAGGGGGTTGCCATGGACTCTGTGAGAGTTCTTAGCTTTGGTGGTTTAATGCTCTACTTTTGTGCTGATTGGCCTGCTGCCAGGATGTGGTGCTTTCCAGAGAGCATCAGCTGTGGTAGTATGGAGAGGAACTGGTGGCGGGCAGCACCCTAGAACTCCTGAGTATATGCCCTGTGTGTTCAGTTACCAGGGGAGGTAGGGAAGGCCTATCAGGTTGGGGGGAAGGGCTAGGTGTGTCTTAGCTCAGACTCTCCTTGGGCAGGTCTTGCTGTGGCTGCTGTGGGGGATGGGGGTGAAGTTCCCAGGTCAATGGAGTTATATACCTAATATGATTATGGCTGCCTCTACTGAGTTATGCAGGTTGTCAGTGAAGTAGGGGAAAGCTGGCAGTCACAGGCCTCACCCAGCTCCCACACAATCCAAAGGGCCAATCTCATTCCCACTGTGCCCCCCAACAGCATTGACTCTATTTCCAGGCAGTAGGGAAAGCAGGGTTGAGAACTTGCCCCAGGCCACCCACCTCCCAGCTATGAAAGAAAGTAGGGCTTTAGTTCTTCCCCCGCCTGTGGAGTCTGCACACAGGATTCACACCCTCCCCTGAGTTCTGGCCAGGAGGCTTCTCACCCTGTTCAAATTGTTATAAAGTTCAGTTGGAGACTTCCTTCTTCCTGTGGCATTTTTCCTGCATCTCTGGCTGTGCTCCCGAAGGATTCCTGTGGTGCCAGACAGGAATGGCCTGCTTTGGGACCCTGTGAGTGCATAAAACCTTTCCTGCTACTTCCTCTACTCCTGTATTTCGCTCAGCTCTCTAAATTGACTCAGCTACAGGTCAGGTTGGAAACTTCTCCCATAAACTAGACCTTCAGTTTCCCTAGTGGGGGTGTGTGTTCGGGGGTGGAGGATCTCCCTTTCCCACTTCCACAGTTTGGACACTCACAGTATTTGAGATGTGTCCCATGTCCTGCAGGAGCAATCCACTTCCTTCAGAGGGTCTTTGGATCCTCTTGGGTTTTCTGATTTATTCCTGCAGTCATTCTGGGGCTAAAATTCATGATGTGGGTCTCCACACACTATTCTGTCTGTCTGAGTTGAAGCTGCAATCTTGTCCTGCCTCCCATTTGCCATAGTCCTCTTATTTTATTTATAATAATCTAATTTACTTCCACATAATTAGTAAGACTATAAAATATAAATTATTTATATAAAATGGAATATTATTTAGGTTAAAAAAATCTGCCATTTGCCACAATGTGGATGGACCTGGAGAATATTATGCTAAGTGAAGTAAGCCAGACACAGAAAGATAAACGTTTCATGATCTCACTTACTATGTGAACTATTAAAAAAAAAAAGCTCAAATATGTAGAGGTAGAGAATGAAGCAGTGGTTACCATGGCATGCGGGGGAGGAAATGGGAAGGTGTAGGTCAAATGCAGAGAGGAGTTCCAAAGAAATGGGTTGCCAGATCCATGTGACAAGGGATTTTATAGATGCCTGATGAGGAGGTGGTGTCTGATTTACATAGGGCATGGAAGATTGGTTGGACCAGGTGTGTCATTTGCATAGGCCATGAAAACTGGTTAGGACTAAGTGTGCCATTTGGCTAGGGCACAAATTTCTGGTAACCCCACCCTAATCTCTTATTCTGTGCCTGGCCTGTGCCATGTTGCCCATTCCTTTACTGTACAAGTGGTAACGAAAAAAAAAGGAAGATGGAGCCTCCATGTTGGATATGTATGGCCCCCCAGGTATCCCTTTTCTGTTGGCACAGTTGCTGGCATTCCCCTGTGCAAGCTTCCAGCTTGTTTGATTATGTTTACAGCTCAATTTTTCAGGCTAGTCTTTTTTAGGAAAAAATAATTTCTTGGGCTGCTTTTTGTTAAAAGGGAAGCTCTGCTGAGGACTCTTTTACCCTCATTATCTACCTAAAAAATTTCTTTCTATGTCCTATATCACATGTGCCAGATTTTCTTTATCCATTCGTTCATTGGTGGACACTGAGATTAATTTCATATCTTAGCTATTGTGAATAGTGCTACAGTAAACATGGAAGTGCCAATGTCTCATGAATATACTGATTTCCTTTCTTCTAGATCTATACCCAGTAGTGGGATTGCTGGATCAAAGAGTAGTTCTATGTTTAGTTTTCAGAAAAAGCTCCATACTACTTTCCATAGTAGCTGTACTAATTTACATTTGCAACAGTGTAAGAGGCTCCTCTTTCTCCATATCCTCCCCAGTATCCATTATTTCCTGTTTTTTTTTTTTTTAAATAAAAGCCATTTTAATTGAGGTATGATGATATCTCATTGTTTTGATTTGCATTTCTCTAATGATTAGTGAAGTTGAGCATGTATCTGTAGACCATTTACAATTTTTATTGAGAAATATCTGTTCAGATACATTGCACACTTTTTTATCAAATTATTTGTTTTTGGCTATTGAGTTGTTTGAACTCCATATATATTCTGATTATTAGTCCCTTGCCATGTGGGTAGTTATAAGATGTTATTTCCAAGCCTCATGGTAACCATAAAACAAAAACCTATAATGGATAGAGAAAAAAATAAAGAGCAAGACATTAAAACACACTACCAGAGCAAATCACTTTTACACAAAGGAAGACAGGAAGGAAGAAAGGATGAGAGGACCAACAAAACAACCAGAAAACGAATAACAAATTGGCAGTAGTAAGTCCTACCTATCAATAATAACAGTAAATGTAAATGGACTACGTTCTCCAATCAGAAGACAGAGTAGCTGAATGGATAAAAACCCAAAAACAAAACCCAATTCTATGCTGCCTACACGTAACACACTTCACCTATAAAGATACACATAGACTGAAAATAAAGTCATGGAAAAAGATATCCCATGCAAATGGAAACCAAAGGACAGCAAGAATATTCATGGTTAGATAAAATAGCTTTACACGTCTGTTTTGAGGGATTAATTAGCCATACCTACTGTTCTCTAAGGGCCTCATACTGTTCAAAGGGTACAAATCTGTCTCATGATGGCACCTAGAGAAATCTACTTATTTGGGGGACAT
Organism: Theropithecus gelada; assembly: GCF_003255815.1. NCBI lineage: Eukaryota > Metazoa > Chordata > Mammalia > Primates > Cercopithecidae > Theropithecus > Theropithecus gelada. Next base: position 45,152,909 of record NC_037675.1, on the reverse strand, counting down.
ACCTTACTATGAGAGAAAATAAGGACATCAAATTATTATCTGGCTTCTTACCTCAACATGCATTAATAATTCCCATGAAGGGAATCAACTCTTGTGATATTATAGTGTACACTGAATTTTATTCAGCACTTCCTTATTTCAGCTGTTTCAACTTTTTAAATTACCATTTTGAATGTGCTTATATGTGTTTTATTAGTATAATGAGAATATGATATACTTCTCAGCCTCTTTATAGTACATTTTTGTTTTGTTTTTTGCTTATTGCCTCACTAATCTGTCTTGGACAATATAATATTTCATTATTGGATGGCAATCCTAGTCATACTAAGTACTAGAATGTAGAAACCAATATTTCAGAGAGGCACTGCATTTCTATTTTCTTTAAAATAATGTCATATCAATTATCTGTTTTGTTCCCCTCCTCACTTCATTTATCTTCACATTGCCATGATGAATTATTTTCTTTTTCTAAGATCTCCATTTAGATGCTTTCTTTTTCCTCTCAGCCTTTGAACTGTGTGTGAGCAATGATTATGTCTTAGGACTATTGAGAAGGATTTTGCAGTTCGTGTACTGCAAAGTGCCCATATAAGAGAGAATGAACTGGTAGGGTCTATGTTCCACTCTTTACCAAATCATTTGCCCTTTCAGTTAATTTCCACTGATAAAGAGTGCTATTTTGTAACTCACTTGAAAAATTCTTGCAGAGACATTGTAGGTACTAATAGGTACTCCCCACCAACTTCTCCAAACCCCAAAATAGCTTGTTCCTCACTGTTTTTTCAGGACCAATTCAGAGGCTGGTAAAGGTAAGTACTTAATAAAAATGTTTAATTAATTATATGTCTAATTATACTGATAAATGGCGTTTCTTCCATTCAGTAACAGTGCTTTAGCTTTATGCCATCATAAGTCAGGAAGTAGTGATGTTTTAATGCCAGTACACACAGTGATAAAAACAAATAGGAACTTCTAAGTTTGTTATTCTGGTTTCACCATTTACCAACTGTGTGACCCTGGGAAAATTACTTAAACTTTCTGATTTTTAGTTCCCTTTTTGGGAGACATTATTCCATAAAATTACCATGAGAGTTTAAATGAGTTAAATATATATAACTTGACACAGTACTTGGCATATTAAAATGATACTGAAGTGTTTGCTATTATTTTTACTGTGAGAAACAGCCCAGTAAAATTTAGTGTTTACTTGAAAAGTGTTTTAAATAGTATTTTTCATTGAATTACCCAACTTTTTAAATAATACATTTCCCTCTGGTGTCTGTTCTAGCAATAGTGTTGCTTCCCCTGAGAAATGGTTTGTTTACAATTGATCATGTCCCAATATTTTCATTGCCCCTTGGATATTCAAAGCCAAATCTGCAGTCTACTTGTCGCAAATCAATATATAATTCATATACTAATTTACATAGCTTTTGTTATAGTTTACCTTTAAATGCTATTTTTTTCACCTTAGATTTGTTTAGGAAATTGATGTTTATATCAAATAATTGCCTGGTAAAATATGAGGAAAGAGTTACCCTAATTTTCTGTGTAATTTTCCTCAAGCATCTTAATTGTCTAGCATAGTTTTCACTTTTGTTCTACTAATAGAATAAAATCTGTCATATATGAAAGTAGAAAAATATGAGAATATTGTCATATGATAGATCAGGATATAATTAATGTAGTTAGTTACATTTAGATGCTTCCATAAAATTTTACTATTAAATCTTTAGAAAACACATACAAGAAACTATATTTAATGAAAAATACTTTTCATAAACATTACTAACCTGAAGTTAGATTCAAACTATACTAAAGAAATTAAAGAAATTAAAATTCTCCTGAGAAAGGGGGGAAAAAAAACCTTTGGCTATTCTAAAATCACAATGACTTTTTTTAATATTGGATTCAAAATTACTCTAATATCAGAGACCTTAATAGCACCTGGAAATGCTGTTTATAAAAGACTATCATTATATGAGGATTGAAATAATTGCTGTTTTACTTGTTATAGTTAAACAATTGCTTGGACATCTGTAATTTATAATTGGTAATGATTTAAAAATGTTTTGATAGGGTTCTATGTGATCACAATATGGGACACATATAGGGTCCTTATGCATTCTGAATTTCAACTTTCATTTTATTTTAATTGGATTAGAAAATTGAGCTCCTAACACATGTATAATTCTGATGTCTTTCTATTAAGTAATGTGTCACAGAGTTAGTTTTTAGTACTATTTTGCCTTCTTTACATAATCTTCTTAAGGACAAATACTTACGTCAACATATTTTAAAATAATTTCTGGAGAAATGCTATATTAAGTTGATATTAACAAGTTTAAAGTAAATTTATCCAAGAGAGCTTAGGGTTCTTTCAGGGTCAGTGTATTAGCAAGTGAAGGTTATAAACTTTACTGTTTTCTCTATTTTATTATCAAATTTCTCAAACAAATACCCACAGGCAATAATAAAAATAACACCTTTAGCGGCGTAGGTAATTAGAACCCAAGAAAAGCTACCTAAAGGAATAACCTTGTGAATCTTTTTTATTTTTTCCCCAAAAATCTTTTTAAAAAAGGAAAGTCCCTGAAATTATTATATAAAAATCTTCCTTGTGCTATAACCTCCTCTATCTACAGGAGTGAGTTTAATCAAAAGCAAAAGACCAAAGAAGAAAACATTTGTGCTTCCAAGCCTTGTTTGCCAAAATAAGCTATGGACTGGAAAACAGGAGATATCTCCTCTAATTTAATTTTAATTGATTGATTAAGTAGTTGTTTTACCATAGATTCTGTGACTTGCTCAATGTCACAAAGCTAGTTATCAGCAGAACTCTGATAAAAAGATGTGATATTCTCTCAGGTCAGTCTCTACCTAATTGTTTTCTTCTTACACAGGTGATGGTGTTTGTCTTGCAAGAAGTGGGGGGAAACTTTCCAATTAGCTAAGTTAGTGAAGTTTCTCAAAGGTTGATTTTTTTTTTTTGACCTTTGACAATGATGCGTTAGTGAACGACTAAGGAACAGAATGACAAAATCAGGTTTAAATTCTAAAATGTTTACAGTGATGAGAAGCATGAACGAAGAGGCTGTTGTCCATGCCAGAGCATAACAGTTTTACCTATGATAGAGAATCCTAGGATAGTTTGAAGTGCAACCATTTGGGAGATTAAAAGAACAGGCTTTAGGTTGGACTGAGGGAGATCTTGAGAATGCTACCCAAGGCCTTCTATCAGGTTTGAAGATAACTAATGGAAAAGACTGACCAAGAGGGCCTTAACCTTTCCCTCAGCTTGACTAACTTTTAGAGAGGCTTCTTTCTGCTAGTAGGCCCCTGAACTTTCATTCACCCTAGCCCCTACAGAATTCAAATAGCTTAACCCCAGAGGACTCACCCCTTCCTTTTCTCAGAGCATTCATGTTTGCAAGCTTGCAATTGCAAATTCATTCTCTGACTTTAAGATGTAAATAATTTTAAAAGCCTTACTAGCTTATAAACCCAAGACTGTCTTTTATTAGGACCTAGGAAACACATCTTTGGAATGTAACCATGGAGGAAGGTAATACCTGCCTCTCGGTCTCTGTGGGAGTATAGGAGCCTAACTTTGAGCCCCTTGCCACAAGTTGCGAAACTACCTCTTGTAATAAAAACAGAAAAATCGTATTTTTTCCTTTGGATAAAGCCAAGTAACTGACACAGATGGTCCCTCCAATTGTTTTACTGTTATTTTTCTTCTTTGTTTACTTTCAGCTCCATCCTGACATTTACATTCTGAATCTATGTTGATTTTTTTCTTTAGGTAACAGTGAATAAACTAACAATTTAGTAAAGGCAGTTCTCTTTGGGGGAGCCCAAATAGGTCTAAGTGTTCCATAAATCTTTGTCTTCTCAACATCGATGTCTAACTAGTGATGTAGCAGAAACCCTTTAAGTTTGAAAGGAAAATTCTTTTAGTTTTCTGGGGCTGTCATAACAAGCTACCACAAACTGAGTGGCTTAAAACAAAAGAAATGTATTTATTGTATTACAGGTCTAGAGGCTAGAAGTCTGGAATGATGGTATCAGCATGACCCTCTGCACCCTGTAAAGAAGCATCTCCTCTTTTCTTCTTTGAGCTTCTAGTATTTGCTGGCAATCCTTGAGGTCAGCTTGTAAATGCATCACTCTAATCTCTGCCTCCACCCTAATATGGCCGTCTTCTCCCTGTGTGTCTGCACATCATCCTCCCTCTGTGAGTCTGTTTCCAAATACCTGTCTTCTTGAATCGTATTGGGTAAGAGGACCACCCTCTTCCAATATGACTTAATCTTAACTAACTACATTGTTGCAGATATCTTTTTAGGTAACAGAATTCAACCTTTATCAGACATTAAAGGAGAGAAGATGATATCATGTCTTAAAATTCAAAGTGCTAAATAAAACTTTTAGAATATTTACACTTAAACACTTTGGGTTTATCTTGAACACTGTAAAACTTGATGGAGTTTGAATCAAGCCAGAAATTAGGAAGCACAAATACCAGGTCTTTTTATTATAAATACCTCTCAAATAGGAACACTTTGGGAAAGGCATATAGTATCCACTACTATTTTCACATTCATAATGGGTTTGATGATTTTTAGGAAATACTAAATATGATATAAAAGATATACTCTTGAAAATACCATAAACTCCTGCAATGCAATTCAGAAACTACCACTTGGTGGCAAGATAATGCTGCTGTTAATGGGCCTAGCAATGACCTACATACTTGTTCTTTTGAATTCTAAATCCTTGATAAATTTGAAATAGATTTGCAAAGGGAGTCAGGCTAAATTACTGACATTTTTTAAAAAGAAAATGATTTACATAATAAAAATGACTGGTAAAACACACATGTAAAATTCAGTTCAAACAATGAGTTAATTCTTTGACTATTATTAGTAAGATACTCAAATAAAACATGGAAATGAATAAGAAAATAATTATTCCATAGATACATTTTATGCCTGTATATTTTCTTACAAATCCTAGCCCCAGGTGAGGTGTCATAATTTTTTTTTTGTCTCTGGCTCATTTGATTGAGCATGACTACCCAGTACAATATTTACATTTGTATCCTGGTAGCACTTTAGAATAATATGTCCCTATTTTATTGAACTACTACCACCTTTTACAAGAATTATGAAGTTTCTGGCAGAGAAAAATGGATTCCTTACTTACCACTGTGGTCAGACAATGTTATGCTTAGTAAATATTTAGTGTTTTCTATGAAAAAGCGTATGAAGATTTCTCAAAGAACTAAAAGTAGAACTACTATTTAACCTGACAGTCCCACTACCGGGTATCTACTCAATAAAAAGGAAATTATTTTGTCAGAAAAGACAGCTGAACTTGTATGTGTATCACACATTATTCACTACAGCAAAGTCATAGAATAAACCTAACTGTCCATCAATGGATGAGTGAATAAAAGAATTGTGTTACATATACACCATGGAATATTATACAGTCATAAAAATGAATATCATGTTCTTTGCAGCAACATAGAAGAAGCCAGAGGCCATTATCTTGAGTAAAATAAGAAACAGAAAGTCAAATACTGCATATTCTCATTTATAAGCGAGAGCTACACTATGAGTACACATGAACATAAAGAAGAAAACAGTAGACACTGGGTCTCATAAGTGAGAGCTAAACAATAAGTACACATGAACATAAAGAGGAAAACAATGGACAAATGTGCAGAGGTTAAGAGGGAAGCAAATGTTAGAAAATTGCTTACTGTGTAAAATGTTCACTATTCAGATGAAGGGTACCTAAAATTAAAATATATATATATATATATACACACACACATACAAGTATAAGGTTTCCTAATGAGTATATATTCATTCTAAAATACAGAAGAAATAGAACTGTTTTCCAGGATTCTCTGTTTGAGAGAAAATAGAGTAACAATAGAAAATGCCTATTTTATACATATATATAAAGAAAAATGAAAAGGGATAATAAACAATTCATGGGAAAATTATTTGTTTATTGAGAATATAAAAGATTTAATGATATTCCTGAGCAGAGGGAGTTAGATATAAATTATTGTTTTGTTGTCTAACAATCTCTTTCAATGCTTAGTTTTTTCATGGATAATCATTCTAGGAAATATTTGAATTAAAGAGTAGCCTCTCATTGGCATAGGAGACATAAAGGTTTGGATTGTTTTATTTCTATGTTATTTTGAGGCAGTATTTTACAGTAGTTAGGAAGGAAGTGAGTCACATCTTGAGTCCCACCTCTGTAATCTACTACATACTCTCGAGCTAGTCACTTAACTTCATTTCACCTCAGTTCAATCATTTGTATAATTTGAGAAATAATAGTACCTACCTTGTGATGTTGGTGTGAGAATTAAATAGAGTTATGTCCTTAAGATGCTTGGTTTAGTATCTCTTCCACTGTAAACATTAAGTATAATTTGTTAATATTTTTCCTAAGCATCCATGGGTACATATTTCTTGGATATTTGATGAACAATTAGGATCTTGGAAGAATTTCAGGAAAGAAAGTTTCCACCAAATTCCTTTTTCCCAAGCCTTTTTGCAACTTACTAACAATTTTCAAGTAGAAAAAGATTATAGGTCGTTTTGGTTGCTGACGGAAGATCAATTTTTCTTGCTCTTTCTGGCTTTTGGTGCTCTGCTTTGGCTGGCAATCTAAAATCAAAGAATGCCTGGAGGTGTCACATTTTCTGGGAAAGTACTGGAGCCCTACAGTGTTAATGCTGACTGTAGTTCTATGATGAGCTTTTCAGCTTCTATGCCATGCCTTTTAATGAATTTTGCCAGGGGCTGCAACTTCTAAACTTTTTTCTCAGATCTTTTTAGCCTCTTAACATATTGCCAAAGCTGATAGAGAGAGATATCACAGAGTCATTCCTGTTGCTGAAATAGTCTACTCCGTGGTGTTCATCATTGACAGGGGGTCAACACTGAGCAATAGACAGACTCTAACAAAGAACTCCTATGAATGTGCCCTACCCATTAAGTCTTAGAGGTATGCTTCTTTGTTTTAGTTTTGTGCTTCGCTGTTTGTTAATTTAATAATATAATTTACAGTCAGTAATATGAAAATGCATAAACAAATCACTTTGGAAAGTTAAATTTAAATATGAAGAATTAATTTTTATAGAAGTATCTAGCATCTCGGGACTTCATAATTTGTTTTCATTTGCTTCTAAAAGTTTTCTCATGTATGTCAAATATGCAAGCTATTTTGAAAAGTATTTTTGGCAGAGTCACCTCCTATATAAAGTAACAAGCATCAACAAAGGCTTGAGGGATGCAATGAGTGCAGGAGCATCTCTACAAAGCACAGACAACAGAGAAACATACGAATTAGTCACTGGCTACTTTCAGAAGCAAAAACAGCCCTTCTTTCTCTTCACTTTTTCTCTACTCAAAATATACAGAAATGGCCAAACTGTGGATATGCTTAGCTGCTTGCTGTTGTAGTAAAAATATAGATCATTTGTAGGTATGTAAACATTTTTAAAAAGAAAAAAAAGTGTGAAGATAATAAAGGCTAGAGGTGAGAATGTAAAAGATCAAAAGCACTGGTAAAAATTTTAGGCTCTTCTATTGGATCTTAGAAGTGTTTTTCTTTACTGTGGAGAAAAGTACTCTGGAAGAAGAAATTACCTACCCAACTGGAGGTCCATTTTATCATATATGGGATACTCTTTCTGTTTCCATAAGGAATTTTAAAATGTCATCTACCTTTAATATTTAAAAGATAAATAAGCATAAATGCAGTTTCCCTATTAAACCAAAACAAATAGAAGTTAAAGTCAGTTGAAACATTTTAAATGAAACATTAAAACATTGAGACAGATAATAATAGAGAAACATAGATGATAATTTAGATAATGAAGCAGACTTTTATTTTCACCTGGAGTGACAGAGGATATATGAGATTGTATCCCATGGATAATTTAAAGTTAATTCATTCAAAATAGAAAGGAATTTGAGATATTTTAAAAGCTGAACAGAAGAGGACTATTTCTACAAGATCTCTTAGTGACATAGAATTCCTACAGAAATGAAGGTAGACTATTTACTTGGCACCTTCGGTATCCCATTTGGGAGTGAATCACTCAGCAAAGGTCATAATTTTCCTTAGAGACAGAGCAGAATATGTCTTCTACCTCTGGGAAGGAGATTGACTTGTATTCTGTCCAGTATGACAAAAGCTGCACTTAATCTCTCAAAAACCCAGTTTATGTTACCCATCACTGCTGCTTTTGACCACCACCATAAAATGTGATCTTATTCTCATCTGAATTTTCACCACTGACTTACTGTAACATTCACTGGTTTTGATCATCTATTACATTAAAGCATTTCTTCTATTATTTTTATAAAATAATTGAGCTTCTTCAATTGAGCTTCTTCACTCAGCTGGAATGACAATAGAGAAGGACTCGTTACATTCAACTAAATTCTTAAAATCATAAGATAATGAATAAATTAAAAGATCAATATACTAAATTTTCACGAGACAATATATTTGTACAGTTACTAAAATTCTGCCCTATATCCCAGGCACTTCCTTTCTAAAATTGGAAAACCTGAAAAAGGGAACTAAAAAATTAGAAGTTTTTTTTTGTTTTTTTTTTTTTCTTTTTGTCAACAAAATATCTGAGCAAAAGGAGATGAGATTGTCGTGGGTAAAATGAGTCATCTGTGTGTCTCTTAACAGAAATCACCTCCCAGGAAAATAGTGTGTACAGTACCAGCATCCCTCAGAACTGAACAGTGTTGAGCAAAATAGTATATTGTTGTTCTCTCAATTCCCTATTCTGTAGGTATTCCAGTTGATCATTCTTATAGTAACATATTATTTTCAGATATATTAATACTATGGTTATAGTAGAGTTTCTTTTACATCTAATCACCTGTAATTGAACTCCAAGTAGTTCCTGTTTTACAAAGTAGATTTCCTGTCTCTGTTTTCTTAGTTTTAGCATGAAGAGTTTATTTATTCCCTTCTTCTCCCTTTTTTAAAATAAAAATGTAAGAGTTTGAAGCATCTCCCTATAGTTTAAATATTACATGCACTAATTATGCATGTGTAGGAAATGACTCATATAAAAAACTACAATAATCCTTTAAAAATAATTAAGAATATATATATTCAATTCTTAAGCGAGAGAATAAAGCAAGGAAGGAATGTAAAATGCTTGAAAACTTAAGAATAAAAAAATGACAGGAAATTTTATCACGTAAATAACATAAGGCCATAATACTATTCATAATGTGGTGTATATAGCTTCCCTGTAGTTGTTTCGGACATTGTGAACTATTACTTTTAGAAAGTTTGGGTTAACATCTCATATTTGAGACTTTTTATTAATTCTAGAATTACTTGATAACTAAGATCACTAGGTGACTTTTTCCCATGATTTGTGACGAATAGTAATTATCAGCAAAATTCTGCATTTTTACAAAAATCCTTTAGATATAAAGTAAATTTTTATTAAAAAGATGTGTTCTACAAGTCCATATTGTCAGAGATGTTTAAACCAGAGTGACTCCATCTTGTACTGTGGCTGGGTAAAATAAGGCTGAGACCTACTGGGCTGCATTCCCGGAGGTTAGGTTTTCTTAGTCACAGAATGAGATAGGAGGTCGCACAAGATACAGGTCATAAAGACCTTGCTGATAAAACAGGTTTCAGGAAAGAAGCCAGCTAACACCCACCAAAACTCAGATGGTGACAACAGAACCTCTGGTCGTCCTCACCGCTCATCCAGGAACTGCCCATTCCTTCCCTGAAAACTCATGAATAATCCACTCCTTATTCAGCACACAATCAAGAAATAACTATAAAATGGGCAACCAGCAGCCCTTGGGGCTGCTCCGCCTGTGGAGTAGCCATTCTTTTTTCCCTTTACTTTCTTAATAAACATGCTTTCACTTTGTACTGCGGAGTCACCCTGAATTCTTTTTTGTGTGAGAGCCAAGAACCCTCTCTTAGGGTCTGGATGGGGACCCCTTTTTGGTAACCATATGAATTGTAGAAATCACCATACATAAATTTTATTCATTCTTTAATTATAAAATGATAGCTTGGAGATTTTAGAAATGATTTAGATAGAATGGTGAAGTTGGAATGAGTAACATAGATTTTGTTTCTTCACGCAGAGATATTTTTAAAAGGTTGAAAAAATGTATGCTGTGATATTTCTTTATTGAATGCCTACCTTTTCTCTCAAAAACTCTGGAGAACACCAGTAGATACTTTTTACATCTTATTTTGAGTATGTCCTGGTCTGAATAGTAATAGAAAGAGAAGAATTTTGGAAAAAGCTCTACCATCTCTTTAAAATAAAGTTATCCTGTGTGTCACATCTTAATTTATATAACTCACCTTGTAATAAGTCTAATGGGAATAAATCTACCCAAACTGGGGCTTATTCTCACAATTTATCTCTTTTAATAGAAACTTTATTGCTAGGAGACATTGAAAACCAAATGAAATTGATGATGAAATTTAAGGTATGACTTGTGGGAGTAATAAGTTCAGGAAAAAACCTTGACCTTTATAGTTTCTTTAAGTCTCAATAGGTAATGTTTTTGAACAGTTCACAACATATATTTTGATGAATCAGAGTTGTTTGAAAAATGAGATACTGATTCAGAATATCCATAAAACTGTTTTTAAAGACAATAGCTTCACTAACACAAATTTTCAAAGACAATTGAATGAATTCAGTGGTAGATGTAAAAACAAAGAAAGAAACAAAAACCAGTTCTGCATTTTAGTTTCACCTACCTGTGGTCAGCAGTCTGTGAAGCCAGGTAGATGCCCTGAGGGTATTTCCTCTTTAGCAGAGCAAATTGTCTCTGGGCTTCAAATCCCTGCTAGGATATGTTCTGGAACTTGGCCTGCATGGATAGACAAATTTTACTAGAATGATTGGAGTAACTGATGGAGATTGGGGTTGAAATAAAGGCTAGAGGAGTACCATACTTCTTCTCTTCTATCAGAGAACTATGCACACACCAGGCTTTCCTGTCTAGTGTTTATAATCCTAACCACACTCTAAGCCTTCTTGAAGCAGCACTTAGTTCTACTTAGTGCCTGGCTTAGAAAAAGTGCTTAATTAATGTTAGTTGAACAATAATTAATCAACATCCTCTCTTGTAATTGTTCTCTTCTTTGTTAACCTGAACATACACATATTGACATACAATTATGCATACAAATTTTCCTCAGTTTACATTCATCTCTAGTGGCCTTTTATTAATATTAACAAAGGATAATCAACTTTTCCTTTAAAATATCTATTTTGTTAATCTTTGTTAATCACAACTACACAGACTGGAAAACAGTAGTATGTATATGTGGAAGATACTACTATTTTTTCAGTCTCCAAACAACGCTTGTTGCTTGTATGAACTGCAGATGCCTTGTACTAACTCTGCAGCCTCCTGCCTGCTCCACAGTGCCTAGCACAGTGCATAACACACTGTACCTACTAAATAATTGTTTAAACAAATAAAACTTAACTAGATTAAGATGTTTTTTTATTATGAGATATACATACATGAAAGAGCATGAGGATCAAATTGATGATAACAAGCAAAACCAGTAGTAACCGTCGGAATTATAAATCCTAAAATCCCTGACTTGTAATATTTTACATGTGTTATTTTAGATATTTATAGTAGTTTTAAAAGGTTAGTATTTTCACTTCCATTTAACAGATAATAAAACGTAAGTTAAAATAGTTAATGTGTCCAGGGTCACAAAGCAGAGAAGTGGAAATATTTACATTATTTCATATTCCCTTCTTAATTACAAATACGTTATCCAAATGTTGACTCTTATTGTCCTTAAAGATTTCATCAGCTAAGACTATTTGTCTGACCCATAAAGTAAGAGTTTGGATGCCTTTAATCCTCTTTCTTCTCCATTTTCTTCTGCCTCACTGGTGTAGCATAAGAGAAAAACATTTTTCAAACTTGTCCTCATTTTTTCTCCATTCATTTCATATAAAACTTTCCCAAGAGATACTGGTGATAAATAGATTCAGTGCTAATGATATATTTATGAGCTTTTAAAGTGAAATGAAACATTATAAAAGAAATACTGCTATAAACACTTTAATCCATTGAACTGGTTAGAAAATATATTCAAAATCTTGCTAAACATTCCACTTCCTTCTTCTAGCACCAGCATTTTGTAAACTAAAAAAAAGCAAAGCATTCTCTATTTTAAAATTTTTCTTTCTTTTTTCTTTTCTTTCTTCTTTCTTACTTAGTTATGCTGCTTCATATTGTTTTGTAAATATTTATTATAAAAGCAGAATATTTTTATTGCTCTCGGCATTAAATAGGTATTCATGGTTTTGGAGCCTTTTTACAGAGACCTAAAGTGCACTTAACTTATCCACTTATCAATGTCAAAAATAAGAGGTAAATGTGGATATTAAAAGAAAAATATGAAATATATGTGCAAATAAAAGGAACATAAAAATTGCGTCCTAAATGACAGAGATTAAAACAAATGTAAAAGAACAAGAAAGAAAATAAAGAAGAGCTATAGCAAGGTATTTCTAGGATGCCTCCAAGCAAAAACAGATAGTATTAAAACTTGAACACTAGCTAAAGAATATACTCAATAAATGCAGCACCAACTTTAGAGGAAAATGTATTTTTGGTGTAAAAGATGTACTATTTGATGACATGAAGACTTTTATTTCCTTACTATGGCATACTAAATTATTCAGACAGACCATCTGGCTAAAAAAAGTAAAAATGCTCTAAACAAATGCAACTTGCTCCCCTCTAGAGAAATCAACCATTCTATCATGACTCAAACTTTTCAGTAAATTGTTTTCAGGAAAACCTGAGGCTTAGAATAAAAGATAACATGGCCAGTCGTGAGGGCTCATGCCTGCAATCCCAGCACTTTGGGAGGCCGAGGTAGGAGGATCACTTGAGGTCAGGAGTTCGAGACCAGCCTGGCCAAAATGATGAAAAACTGTCTCTACTAAAAATACAAAATTTAGCCAGGCATGGCAGCAGACACCTGTAATCCCAGCTACTCAGGAGGCTAAGGCAGGATAATTTCTTGACCCTGAGAGGTGGAGGTTGCAGTGAGCTGAGATCACACCACTGCATTCCAGCCTGGGTTACAGAGCAAGAATCCATTGCCCCAGCTGTTATTTATTTGTTTATTTATCTAAAGAAATGAACAAATAAATAACAAAGTACCTGAAAAAATAGCACCATGAGTGAAAACCAGCATTGTTTTTAAAAAAAGTCATTGAAACTTCTACAGAGTATAGAAAGTATACACACAAACCTAGTGGATTTGAAATTAAAAAGTCAATAGAAATCATTAAATACAGAATAATTTTAAAAATTGAGTAGATAAGTTTACAAGGTTATTTAATATAGCTAATAATACAACAAAGGAACTAAAATATATGGTAGTAAAAATATTCAAAATATAACAGATAGTGAAAAAGACCAGAAAATTCAAAGATGTTGAGCAACATGGTGAATAGAGCGAGAGCTAGTTGTACTTCCAAAAGAAGAGCAGCAAGAATGAGTCACAGGCAGTGATGAAGACATGATGACTAAGAGTTTTCTAGAATGACGAGAAAGAAATCCAAGAAGTACAATGAATCTCAAGCATGTTAAATAGAAGAAATATACATGCAAATGATATGGGAGGGGGGCAGGGAAATGCTGGGTAGAGAAAGGTGGGGCCCTGGCTAAGGCTCTACCCTCAGGCTCCGGCCCATGGACCTAGGTGAGGACAGGCACTCCTGCTTTCACACCTAAATGTTGCATTTTCCAAGACCATCCTGGCCACCACATCCCCATCCTGTGCCTATAAAAACCGCAAGACCCTAGCGGGCAGAGACACGAGAATCTGGATGTTGAGAGGAACACATTGGTTGAAGCACACATTGACAGGCACCAGCGGATGGCAGCATGCTGGCAGGCCATCATCCAGTGGAATGATGTGGAGTCTGGCCAGGGCAGTTGGAGAAGACTCCAGTTGTTGAGAGCCACTTCAATAAAAAACTTGCACTTGTTCTCCAAGCCCAGGTGTGATCTGCTTCTTCCAGTACACCAAGGAAAGAAACCCTGGGATACAGAAAGTCCCCTGTCTTTAAGATAAGGCAGAGGGTCTAACTAAGCTGATAAACACAAACCGCCTATGGACGGCTAAACTAAAAGAGCACACACTGTAACACATGCCCACTGGGGCCTCAGGAGCTGTAAATAATCACCCCTAGACTCTGCCGTGGGGTCAGAGCCCCACACCCTGCCCACCTGCTGCTCCCCTTAAGGGGTTTGAGCAGTGGGGCACCAAACAAGCCAGCAGCTCTCCCTGTCACACACCCTGCGAGAGGGACAAGGGAACATTTCCAGTTTCATAAACATGATGGTGAAACTAAACAGGGACAAATCAAGAGGAAATGGTAAAAGCTATCTGAGAGGGAGAAAAAATTATTCAGAGAGTGACAGTAAGCTTGGTTCTAAACAGCAACTATAGAAGCTGGGTACTAAGAAAAAAAATCAGCGTGGAAAGCTGTATCCCAAAAGGCATTTTCAGACCCACACTCAGTTGTCATTAAGAAAGAACATCCCAGAAGTAATGCTTGTGATACAAGAAAGAATGGAGAAAAAATGAATTGGTAAATCGGTGAATAAATATTAGCAAATCACAACTGTATACAAGGATAATAATTATGTGTGCAATTTAAAATGCAATTTAGAATAAAAATAAGTGACATTGTCACAAAATTAGTTGCGAATGTAGTAAGTGGTATCGAAGTTTCCTTTTGTTACAGAGAAATAACTTTTGCAGAGTATTGTTAATCATTGCACTTTGATAAATTAGTATGTGGTCACCTTTGTATATTTCTTAACTTTTCAAATAGATAAATGCATATTCTAGTTTTAAAATTATGAAATTTTTCATACACAAACACAGAAATACTGCAATCAGTGCTAGAGAACCTATAAATATGTGGTTAAATGATAATAGTGAAATTCTCTTATTTACGAATATTTGTTTAATTCTGAAGAGTAAATACATAGAATAAACATTTCCTTGAATGTATGTCATACAGTTTTTTCAAAATAAAATTGTATGCATATAAAAAAGTACATTTGAATAACAATTAGACATTTAAAAAAGTGATCCATAATTCTACTATTGTTGGTGAGAATTATGAACTTTCATGCAATTATAAACAAAGAGTTAGAATTATGTGAATGCATATACATTTTTCAGAATAATTGAAAGGAACATTTTTCTTTATATAAGATAATATTCTAATAATAGCTTTTGACCACAGCACTTATTCATCTCTATTCATTTTATCATAATGCTAAAATAACGTATTTGCTCACAATGGCCTATATCATTAGAAATTAATGTTGGATTTCTGTATTCTGTTAATAAAAATGGAAAGGAGATTTTTTTTTTTTTCTTTGAGACAGCGTCTCATTCGGTTTTCCAGGCACAACAGTGGTATGCAGTGGCGTATTTTCAGCTCATTGCAACCTCTGCCTCCTAGGTTCAAGCGATTCTCGTGCCTCAGACTTCCCTAGTAGCTGGATTACAGGCACCCACCACAGTGTCTGGGTATGTTTTGTATTTTTAGTAGAGATGGGGTTTCATCATGTTGGCCAGGCTAGTCTTGAACTCCTGACCTCAATGATAGCACCCACCTTGGTCTCCCAAAGTGCTGGGATTGCAAGTATGAGCCACTGCCCCAGCCAGACTTTTTTCTTTTTTTTTTCTTTTTTTTTTTTGAGATGGAGTCTTGCTCTGTTGCCCAGGCTGAATTGCAGTGGTGCAATCTTGGCTCACTGCAACCCCCGCCTCCCGAGTTCAAGCGATTCCCCTACCTCAGCCTCTCGAGTAGCTGGGACTACAGGTGCGTGCCACTAAGCCTGGCTAATTTTTTGCATTTTTTAGTACAGACGGGGTTTCATCATGTTGGCCAGGATGGTCTGGATCTCCTGACTTTGTGATCCGCCTGCCTTGGCCTCCCGAAGTGCTGGGATTACAGACCTAAGCCACCACGCCCGGCCAATTTATTTTATTATTATTATTTTTTAATTAAAACTGATAATGGCTTATCCTGGCTTCCCATGTTAGTAGATGGTTCATATGCATAAAAATATATTCTTTTATTGCTTCCTTCCACTTATCATGAATAGTGAAAAAAATTGGTGAGATCCTAAATAAATGGTCAACAATTAGGGGGAAAATGTATATGAGGATGTGTTTTGATTCTTCTCAGGGAGGCAAAGAACTCTTCTAAGGGAGAGGTGGCTGAGGGGTCCACAGGGATGAGCCTTAAAAAGTAAATATGCACTGCATAGAAAAATCATAAGATACAAATATAGTTGGGGTTTTGGGGAACAACAAGTGCAAATACAGTTATAAAAATATAAATGAGTAGAACATAAGATCAGGATTATTATTACAACAGAAACAAGATTATGGAGTACCTTGTGTATTTTCATTTATGCTGAGGAATTATGTCTTTATTTGATAAACCGCTGAGTCTCGTATTTCTAAAAATATTTGCACTTTTTAAAATGCCATCGTCAGTTCCCCTCGTTCTGATTCATTTGGTTTGACGGAGGACCTACAGAATTTGCGTGTTTAAGTTTTGCAGTGAGAGAAATGCTGTTTTAGGTATTGAAAACCATGAAAAGTTTCATAGTAGAGGACTGGTATTATCAGATTTTTGGTTTTCAAGTATAGTTTGAGAGAAATAAGTCAAGGTTGAGTAGTTATGAGGCTACTGGTAAAGGACAGGTCAGTGATAATGACGTCTTAAAAAACAATAGTGATTTATGACAAAGGCAGCAATGCAGTACATTGGGGAATGGCATTTTGTTCAATAAATGGTTGTTAATAAGCAAAAGTAGATATCTGAACTTCTATCTTTCAAATACAAAAATTTTTATCTCATATCATTAGCAAAAATTATAATGTATTGAAAAACCTAAATATTATAGGTAGAACAGTAAAACTTAAGGAGAATAACTTTAGGACTTTAAGAACAGACTTTTAAAATAATATATACAAAGCTTTAAGAGAAAAAAATGACTATATTAATATTAATACCTCTTGTTAATTCAAGACATCATTGAGAGTAGAAAAGGCAACCTACAGAGTAGGGGAAGCTGTTTTTAGTACACATATCAAGAACATATAACTTCCTAAAACTGAAAAGGAAAATAAAGAAAACTCAATTGAAATATGAGTTAAAGCCTTACTTTTGAAAAGTGAATATCTAAATGACTAATTAACACACAAAAAGCTGCTCATAACATAAGACATCAGAGAAATTCAATGAAAATTTCAATGGGATAGCATACTACATCTACTTGAATAGCTAAAATATATAATAAAAAATGAAATGTGGGCAAGGACATTGAACAATCAGAATTCATATGCTGCTTGTGGGAATGTAGTTTTTTTTTTTTTTTTTTTTTTTTTTGGAGACTGAGTTTTGCTCTCGTTGCCCAGGCTGGAGTGCAATGGAGCGATTTCGGCTTACTGCAAACTCTGCCTCTGAGGTTCAAGCAATTCTCCTGCCTCAGTCCCCCAGGTAGCTGGGATTACAGGCATGCACTACCACATCCAGCTAATTCTATATTTTTAGTACAGATGGGGTTTCACCATGTTGGTCAGGCTGGTCTCAAATTCCTGACCTCAGATGATCTGCCCATCTCGGCCTCCCAAAGTGCTGGGATTACAGGCATGAGCCACCATGCCCGACCTGGGAATGTAAACGTTTTACATCTACTTTGGAAAACTATTTGGTTCTATCTTTTAATCTGAACAAATAATACTAATTCCATCCATGTTTATATGCTCGACACAAATATATACAAAGGTTCAACAATACACAGATGTTATATTCACAGAACCACAATTCATAAAAGCTACAAAGTAGAAAAAATCCAAATTCTCATCCACAGTTGACTATCATTCATTCAAAGAATGGGTACAGGTTTCAGTAGTTGCATACGTAGCCATTGTTGCTGCATACAAAACAATTTCAAAGATACTAGAATAAAATAACAAACAATATGACCATAGATACTGTGAATCAGAAATTGAGATAAGGTACAGCAAGGATAAATTATCCCTATTATATGATATCTAGGGCCTCAGCTGGGAAGACTTGAATGGTTGAGGGTGACTTGAATGACTGGAAACCAGAAGTTTCTGAATGTTACTTCATTGGAGTGATTGGTATCTAATTGGGCTTATTCAGTTGGAACATTTGCATGTGACTTGGGCTTCTCTGAGAATTTCAGCTGCATTCTAAGAAGCGACGGTCCCCAGAAGGAGCATATGAGGAGCTGGTGTTTCAAAAAATAAGAACTAACCTGCAGTGCTTCTTCTGATCTAGCATTAGAAGTCATAAGTCACACCCTATTCATTAAGCCACATTGCACTGATTACAAGAAAGTCATTAATGTCAGGATAATTCAAGTGGATGGGAATTGGATTCCATCTCTAGGAAGCAGCAAGATCAATTTGAAGATCATGTGGTTTGGGAGATACTGTTTTTTTGAAAACAAAATAGGCCACAAAGTACAATGATAAGATTGATGACTATGCCCATTAATATAGATGAATCTCTCAAACATTCTGTTGAATTAATGAAGCTAGACACAAAAATGTGTATGTTGAATAAATTATATATAAGTATGAAAACTGGCAACACTTATTTATTTTTTTGTATCAATATGGTGATTTACTATTAGAATAGTAATTGAAAGAGAACAACAAAATTATCTCTGAGGTATTCTTTGTTATTTTTCTTTTATGAGTGCTAGTGACAAGGTGTGTTTAGCGTGTGAAAATTCATCAATTACTCAGTTATGGTATAAGCTTTTTTCCTGTATATATATTATGTTTCAAAAAATGTTAAAATAAAAAGAAAAATTCTTTCAATTTATTTATATTCATTATGTATAGTTTTATCAATATTTTGAGATCTTTTATTATTTTTTCTTTTTTTTTCACTCATTGCTTTGCAGTGTCTTTATTTCTTCAATCACATATCTGCACAAAACTATTGCAAAGATGCATGGTACTGTGTTATACATAATACTTGAAAAATGACACTGGTATAACTGCTTATTCTTTACTTAACACAAAATAATTGACTTACAAAGGTAAAATTAGTCTCACCACTATTTGCTTCTACTTGTTAAAAAATTAAAAGTTATTGAAAAAGACATGTAAGAATTGTAATACATGAAGAAGCCATTATCTTTTAATTGTATTTATAAATATTCAAAAAGTTATTTTCCCAAGACATTTAGAAACTGCTATTTTTCCTTATAAATACCATTTTTTCACACCTACCTCTAATCTTATGATAAATCATTTCCATTTTTGCTTTAACACATATCCAGACTTCAACCATTTTCTACCACCTTCACTACTGTTACTCTGTCCTGAGCCACTGTTATCTCCCACTTAGTTTTTAAATAGTATCTTCTAAGGATCCTTGCTTTGTCCTTGCCCCTTGCATTCTAATTCATGACACAGCAACCTGAGTGATAATTTTAAATCTATCAGATCATGTAGACTATGTTGTTCTTATGCAACTCATTCTCCAATGTCTTTGATGTCACTCAGAGTAAAAGTCAAAATTCTCAACAAAACCAACAATGCCACACCATACCTCATCTGTTCTCCCAACTTGTTCTCTTTGCTTTAGCTAGCTAGCCTTCTTGCTTTTATAAAAAAAGTTAGCCAAGCTCTCATCTTGGCTATTTGTATTTGCATTTCTCTTTACATAAACTTCTTTTCCTCAGATCTTTGAATGACCTGTTTGTTCTCTCTCTTCTTTCTGGTATCTGCTCGAATTTCACCCTTTCGCTGAAGCTCTTCTCTTGACACTCTATGTCATATTTCAAGCCTTTTTCAGTCCCCATCATTGCTATTTGTTCAATCTTTCCCTGCTTATTTTTTTTCCCAAAGCACAAACCTTTTCACATATTTATTATTTATGCATGTTTCTGTATTGTACATCTCCTCTGCTCCATTTTCACCCTTAACAGAGTGAATCCTATTTCCATAAAAACAAGATGATTTAACTCTGTGTGTGTGTGTGTGTGCGCACGCACACGCAGGCACCTCAGGCCTTTTGCCCTTTCTGTATTCTCTTTCTGAAGCAATTTCTCTACTCACTGTTTTTTTTTGTCTCGTTTTCAACTTTCATGTTTAATGTTTAAAGCTTAAATATCAACTTCCCAGGAAATGTTTTCTTGGTCGTTCTATAAAAGGTAGTCTGGCTTTCTACCTTTTATTTTGTATCATATTTCTCTATTTCTTATATAGATCTTTTTTCTTTTTTTTTTTTTTTGCAAATTTTCTTTTATTATACTTTAAGTTCTAGGGTGCATGTGCACAACGTGCAGGTTTGTTACATACGTATACATGCGCCATGATGGTGTGCTGCACCCATTAACTCATCATTTACATTAGGTATATCTCCTAATGCTATCCCTCCCCCTCCCCCACCCCCCAACAAGCCCCAGTGTGTGATGTTCCCCTTCCTGTGTCCAAGTGTTCTCATTGTTCAATTCTCACCTATGAGTGAGAACATGTGGTGTTTGGTTTTTTGTCCTTGTGATAGTTTGCTGAGAATGATGGTTTCCAGCTTCATCCATGTCCCTACAAAGGACATGAACTCATCCTTTTTTATGGTTGCATAGTATTCCATGGTGTATATGTGCCACATTTTCTTAATCCAGTCTATCATTGAGGGACATTTGGGTTGGTTCCAAGTCTTTACTATTGTGAATAGTGCCGCAATAAACATACGTGTGTATGTGTCTTTATAGCAGCATGATTTCTAATCCTTTGGGTATATACCCAGTAATGGGATGGCTGGGTCAAATGGTATTTCTAGTTCTAGATCCTCGAGGAATTGCCACACTATTCCACAATGGTTGAACTAGATCTTTAACATTATGTAGTTATCCTGTTCATTTAATTATTGAATTGATTGTCTTTCTAACTGGAATATAATCTCAGTGAGAAGAACCTCATTAGAAATTGAATGTGTGAATAGTCTGTGTTGAATATATTTTAGCTGAATATTGGACTTTGTAAAAACCAGTTTCTCTTATAGATAAAGCTTGTATCTGCTTGTTTTAGTATATTTTTATTACATCAGTAAAGATAGCTGAAAATAGGCAAATAGGTATTTGTAATAATTTTCTTTCTCAACATATGAAACTTTCTTTTCACTTCTACTTTAGGGAGTACACTAATTATTTTTCAGGTTGACATATTTCCTTCATAGAAAAAATAAATCTTACTTCACTCACAGGCCCAAGGATGAGCCTGCTAAATCCTGCAGTCATCTCCAAGTCAATTAACCACAAAAATCCCTTTGGCTTCAAGATTGGGGTATGGCTGACTCTGAGACGGAGAGATGAAAGAGAGGTTTGCTGGGAGCTTAGGGAAAAGAAGTTTTCTGTTTCCTAAAATAAAGCCACCGGAAGATGTATCTCACCCTCATGAATTTGTGTTCTGTGATTGTGAAACTTTGACCTTCATCGTCACATTGTTCTCATGAAGGAGACCATTGTAGGAATGAACACAGAGGAATTCATAGTTAGGAAAAGATGTAGCCCAGACCTACTGAATATAGCTAGATTGAATCCAGTGACCTCTGAAGTTTTAATTGGGTGAGCAAATACCCTTGTTTATTTTATCCATTGTAGTTGGCTTTTCTATACTTGCAGCCAAAAGCAGCTAACTGAAATTCAGTTTTCATTCTCATATTTAACACTATTTTCTGCTATTGTACTCAACTGGAAGATTCTTCCGTTGCTTAGGGCTCATATTGATTTGCGCGTCACCATAGCTATTTGGGGAGGCATTTTATGGTAGAGACCTCGTGCCTATTACCTTCACATTGCTTTGAATACACATAATATTTTTTAGTGAACTTCCAAACATGAGGCCCTAGTTCCTGTCATTATTACTGTTATTGATTAGTTTAGTGTCTTCCAGCAACTGAAATCAATTAAAAGTCAAAGGTAATGCTATTTTGTTCTTTATTCCACAGACTATTCACGGATGGGAGTTTCTTTCAGGTAGTAAGAGACCAGTTTTAGAGTTTGTCTGCCTCTTTCAAAGTTGTGTAATCTTTCGTCAGTAAATATTGATTCATTTTCAGTCAGGTTGGAAATGTTTTAGAGAGTAACTCTCAGTAAAACTAACCAGTCTTACAAGTCAGTAAAAGCTAAACATTCTTGATAGTGCACTCTACTTCCAAATGTGTTGAAACTGTTCTCTCATATTATGCCTTGTATACTGTATTATCATTGTTAACATACAGTGAATGTAGTACTTTTCCCTTTTGTAATACAGTAGTAGATAAACAAAAGTATGTAATAACTTCACTATGATGTAATGGTATGTTCAATTTATTTCATGAAAGCAGGTAAAACTTGCCAACATATGGCATAATATCATAATATTTTCCTTTAACTTATTTTCCCTCTGTTTTAGAGTATCAAAAAAAACACAAAACTTATTCTGCTGGCTCCAAGGCTACAGATAAATAAAAATAGGTTTGAAAATACCGTGGTTATTTTATTTATGAGAAACAATTTTTCCTGTTTATGTTTTTTAAGAGAATTTATCTAAAATTAAGTGATCTCTTAAAATAATAATTAAGGGGGCCGGGCGCGGTGGCTCAAGCCTGTAATCCCAGCACTTTGGGAGGCCGAGACGGGAGGATCACGAGGTCAGGAGATCGAGACCATCCTGGCTAACACGGTGAAACCCCGTCTCTACTAAAAAATACAAAAAACTAGCCGGGCGAGGTGGCGGGCGCCTGTAGTCCCAGCTACTCGGGAGGCTGAGGCAGGAGAATGGCGGGAACCCGGGAGGCGGAGCTTGCAGTGAGCTGAGATCCGGCGACAGCACTCCAGCCTGGGCGACAGAGCAAGACTCCGTCTCAAAAAAAAAAAAAAATAAAAAAAAAAAATAATAATAATTAAGGGGATAAGACAGGATATTTCTATACTTTAAGATGTTACATAAGAACTAGAAGTTTAGAATGAATATATTATTCAAAATATTAAAATATTTTTTGTTTGATTTCTTTTTGAAATGCTTGATAGACCATATACCACAATCTCTCAGAACAATTTGTTACATCATCTTCTGTCAAATATACTCCTAATTCAAAGTTTTTTTCTGTTTCACATTGATTGGATACTCTTTATAAGATATAAATTAGACTGTAATCCTTCAAAAGACTTTTTAAATAATGTATTAGAATAATGCCATGTGTAAAAATATTGTTGTCTTACTATATTATCACTTTGACTTATTTAGAATGCATTAGCAGTTCTTTCATTATTGTGCATATAGGTTTCTATTCTAGGAACTTGGTTAAACTTCATACATAAGAGTAGAAAAATGCACTTTTTTATATGTGTGAAATATCAAAATTTTAGTTTATATTCTTAATTCTGATACAAAATAAATATTAAATCCCATGTTTGAAACTATTCCCCTAAATCTCCAAGTCCAGTTGTCTTTAGAAGTAAGTACTTTTAAACAATTAGGAAGAAACAATAACAATCTTTATCTATAAAATCTCTATACCAAAACCTGATAAGAACATTTCAAAACAATAATATTGTAGACAATCTTCCCTATGGATGGATATACAAATATTTCAAAGAAGATATTAGCAGAGTGAATCCAATCATATAGAACAAAAAAATAGCAGAAACAGTTGTGTTAGGAATGAAAGAGACATTTTATATCAGAAAAGTAATCAATGTAATGCACCACAAGCAAATTTGATGATCACCTAGATAATTCAGAAAAGAAATGTAATAAAGTTAGCATTAGTTTTTGTCAGATTTGTTGAAGATCAGATAGTTGTAGGTGTGAAGTCTTATTTCTGTGTTTTCTGTGCTGTACAATTGGTCTATGTGTCTGTTTTTGTACCAATACCATGTTGCTTTGGTGACTGTAGCCCTGTAGTATAGTTTGAAGTTTTGAGT
This sequence comes from Theropithecus gelada, assembly GCF_003255815.1. Lineage (NCBI taxonomy): Eukaryota > Metazoa > Chordata > Mammalia > Primates > Cercopithecidae > Theropithecus > Theropithecus gelada. The sequence continues at coordinate 45,128,805 of NC_037675.1, read as the reverse complement.
GGCATGATGCCTTCATCTTTTTTCTTTTTTCTTAGGATTGCCTTGCCTATTCATGTTCTTTTTTGGTTCCACGTGAATTTTAAAATAGTTTTTTTCTAGTTTTGTGAAGAATGTCAATGGTAGTTTAATAGGCATAGCATTGAATGTATAAATTGTTTTGGATAGTATGGCCATTTTAACAATACTGATTTTTCCTATCCATGAGCATGAACCATGTTTCTATTTGTGTCATCTCTGATTTCTTTTAGCACTCGTTTGTAGTTCTCATTGTAAAGATCTTTCACCTCTCTAGTTAGCTGTATGTCTAGGTATTTTATTCTTTTTGTGGCAATTGTGAATGGGAATTCCTTCCTGATTTGGTCCTCAGCTTGACTGTTGTTGCTGTATAGAAATGCTAGCAATTTTTGCACACTGATTTTATATCCTGAGACTTTGCTGAAGTTGTTTATCAGCTTTAGAAACTTTCGGGCTTAGACAGTGGGGTTTTCCAGATATAGGATCACATCACCAATAAACAGAGATAATTTGACTTTTTCTCTTCCTATTTGGTTACCTTTTCTTTCTCTTGCCTGAATGCTGTGGCTAGAACTTCCAATACTATATTGAATAGGAGTAGTAAAAAATGGGATCTTTGACTTGTGCTGGTGCTCAAGGGGAATACTTCCAGCTTTTGCCCATTCAGTATGATGTTGGCTGTGGTTTTTGTTATTTGTGACTTTTCTTATTTTGAGGTATGTTTCTTCAATACCTAGTTTTTTGAGAGTTTTTAACATGAAGGAGTGTTGAATATTGTCTAAAGCCTTTTATGCATTTACTGAGATAATCATGCGGTTTTTGTCTTTAGTTCTATTTATGTGGTGAATCACATTTATTGATCTGTGTATGTTGAACCAACTTTGCATTCTAGGGATAAAGCCTAGAATGATGGATAAGCTTTTGGATGTGCTGCTAGATTAAGTTTGGCAGTATTTTGTTGAGGATTTTTGCATCAATGTTCATAAAGGAATTGGCCTGAAGTTTTGGTTGTTTGTTTGTCTGTTTGTTTGTTTTTGATGTGTCTCTTCCAGGTTTTGGTATCAGAATGATGCTGGCGCTATAGAATGAGTTAGGGAAGAGTCCCTCCTCCTTAGTTTTTTGGAATAGTTTCAGGAGAAATGATGACAGCTCTTTATTGTACATCTGTAGAATTTGGCTTTGTTTGTCTGGTTCTGGGCTTATTTTGGTTAGTAGGTTATTTATTACTGCCTCAATTTCAGAGCTCATTATTCATCTGTTCAGGGATTCAATTTCGTCCTGGTTTGGTCTTGGAAGGGTGTATGTGTACAGGAATTTATCATTTCTTCTAGATATTCTAGTTTATGTGCATAAAGGTGTTCAAAGTATTCTCTAATGGTTGTTTTTATTTCTGTGGGGTCAGGGGTAGTATTCCCCTTGTCATTTCTGTTTATGTTTATTTGAATTTTTTTTCTTTATGAGGGTAACTAGTGGTCTATCTGTTTTATTAATTTTTCAAAAAAAACAAAAACAAAAAAAACAGGTCCCTGAATTTGTTGATCTTTGAGAGAGAGAGAGTGTGTGTGTGTGTGTGTGTGTCTCCTTTAGTTCAGCCTGATTTTGGTTATTTCTTGTCTTCTGCTAGCTTTGAGGTTGGTTTGCTCTTGATTCTCTAGTTCTCTTAGTAGGGGTGTTAGGTTGTTAAATCATGATCTTTCTAAATTTCTGATATAGACATTTAGTGCTACAAATTTCCCTCCTAATGCTACCTTAGTTGTGTCCCAGAGATTCTGGTATGTTGCATCTTTGTTCTCCTTATTTTCAAATAACTTCTTGATTTCAGCCTTAATGTCATCATTTACCCAAAAGTCATTCAGAAGCAGATTATTCAATTTTCATATAATTGTATGATTTTAAGTGAGTTTCTTATTCTCCATGTGTAATTTGATTGTGCTGTAGTATGAGAGACGGCTTGTTATGATTTGAGTTCTTTTGCATTTGCTGAGGACTGTTTCATTCCCAATTATGTGATCAATTTTAGAGTATGTGCCATGTATAGATGAGAAGAATGTATGTTTTGTGGCTTTGGGGTGGAAAGTTCTGTAGATATGTGTCAGTTCCTTTTGATCCACTGCTGAGTTCAGGTACTGAATATTTTGCCAATTTTCTGTCTATGTGATCTGTCTAATACTGTCAGTGGGGTGTTGAAGTCTTCCTGTATTATCGTATGGGAGTGTTAGACACAGGAGAAGGGAGCTGTCTGCAAGCCACAGGAGACACCAAACCTGTCACAATGTTGATCTTCAACTTTCAACCTTCAGAATTGTGAGAAAATACATTTCTATTGATTAAGCCACCTGTCTGTGGTATCTGATTTTGGCAACCCTACCAAACGAATAGATAAATGGACAACAACTTTTCATGTTGTTTTCTAGTGTGAAAACTAGTATGATAAACTTATTTGTTCATATTTTTTTTGTGCAGAAATTTGAGAACTTCTTTTTCATATAAGCTAGAAGTGAAAACATTGATTCACTAGAGGCTGTATGTTCAATGTAGATGTTGATTAACTGGCTTTGTTTGTTTACAATCTTACCAACTTACATGAGAATTCCCATGTTCCACACCATTGCCACTATTTGTACTGGGGTTATCTCTTCAAAAACATACAGTTGCTTATTGATTTTAGTTAAGCTGATTCAGACAGCAGATGTGACAAGCATTATTGTATCTCTATTAATACATGTATAATGAACACTTCTGGTAGATACTTTCTATTCTATGTGGAAGATATTAACATACTCTTATTGCCAAACTGAACACGAGGGAACATAATTATCAGATGGGAGTTTGCACAACTCTCAGATTACCTAATTCTTAAAATGGAGTCAATCCTGAGCATTTTGGGCTTTTATGCCAAAATTAACAGTTGAAGATATAAAAGAGATTGGTGCTGGATATTTACAATTGTGTAGTAAACAAAAATATTAACTCCTGATTATCAGTAAAAATATATTTTCTTATGAATACTAGATTTATGCTTATCAGGCAAATCTACATTATTCAGGAACATTAAGTGAAAAATAAATTTTGATTGGCATTTTACAAAAGTTTATACCAAATTTAATTCACAGTTTTTAATAACAACATAGTTTACGGCAGATTTTCCATCACTGAAATAAAGAAAATTTAGAAAAATATTGCGGTTGCTTTCTGAATATAAAATACTTGAATCCCATGTAACTAATGTATGCTTTCTAAAATTATCATGGTTCAGAATAATATAATTAGAGAATTGGCACCATTTAACATCTACAAATTGAAAAAAGTAGCAGTAAAATTTAAATTACTGGTGGAATGTGTCCAGGTTCTTGGCATTTTGAACAAATAATTGGACAAAACACAAAAACTAAAGAAATGAAAGAAAAACACATATTTATTGAAATGAAAGTATACTCCACAAAGTGGGAGCAGGCTCAAGCAAGTGTCTCAAGAGCCTAGTTACAGAATTTTCTGAAGTTTAAATACCCTCTAGAGGTTTCTCGTTGGTTACTTGGTGTATGCCCTATACAAATGAAGAGGCTGAAGTGGAGTTACAAAGTTATTTACGTGGTGTACTCCCTATGCAAATGAAGAGGATGAAGTGAGGTTATCAAGTTATTTACTTTGTGTACACCCTAGGCAAATGAGGAGGATATCTTCTGTCATAGCTGAAGTACAGTTGCAAAGTTATTTACTTGGTTATAAAAAGTCGAGTTTTCTCCATTTGATTTAGTTCTAGGAAGTCCTTAAGTTCCCTGCCCCCAGACCCTATTCTCCTGCCTTAAGCTGAACAAATTCAACATGCAAGTACAAATCTCAAGTCAAAATTTACCTTTTAGTCTCACCTCTGACAATTATTTATGGTGATTACTAAACCTATGGAAACATAGAAATACCACTGGATAACTTAACTCCACTGTTGCCAAAAGGCATTAGTTCATCATATAATAGAATTAGGAATAAATTTTTTCAGACCTGGTAAAATGAATCCAATGAGAAACCTGATGAAATTGTGATGGAAATGCAAACAGATTGATCCTAATAAAATTCATGCAATAGGATACAATGTAAAGTACTATAACCTCTCATGTGACCAAAAAGAAACATGATTTCTAGCCTGTTTGTTGACTTAAATTTTAGTAGTCCAAATATAGGAGAAAAGAAAAAAAATGTGATCTATCAAAAGAATAAGAGAAATATGTCAATTTATGCTATGCTAGCTGTATACGTAGACACATATTTTGCTATTTTGACTAAATAAAATATTTGAGATCATGTGTGTGTTTACTACTATTTTGCTTTTGTTGCAGAAAAAAAAAGGTAATAATTTCTCTGGTTAAGAAAAACAAAACAAACAAACAAAACATAAGTAGGCAGCTAAGGCACAGAATGCTAGTTGTGTCCCTAAGTATATTATCTCCTGATTATTAGTTTTACTCAATCAGTTCTGCGTGTCCAATTAAGAAATATATTTTCAAAATATTACAGAATTTTGTAAAAACCGTTACAGAAAATCATTGGTCTCATGATTATTGTGCACCTGAAGTGCAAGATAAATGTTAAAATTGTTTTTTGGACGTAAAGTGAAGTATAAGCATTGTCTATGCCCCCAAAGCCTTGGTGGTATATTTGGCAAGATGAAAGACATAATCATTTACATAAAAATTTGATTTAGTTCAAGACAATAGATTATAGACTCTAACTATTTTCCTAAGTTTTTCCCAAAAGAAGTTGAGTTAAACAACTACAGTGTCTGATGATCTGGATTTTAGATAAATTTATGTATATTGAAGAAAGAGAATGTAGATAGAGAAATCATTTATAAAATTTTCAGATTATGTACATGTCAGAGAAGGAGCTGTGGAATAGGTTAGTGAAACTTTCTGGAATAAAAAAGATTTAATTTGACTGCAAAAGAAGCAATTAGATTTGTGAGCAAAATCTTTAAGGGTAAAAATTACAATAAAAGACTACTGATTTTTCTAATTTCTGAGAAAGTTTTGTAATAGAGATAAGGAGGATTTGACAAAGGTGTTTCAGTCAACAAAACAACAAATATCCCCCCTCAATATTATAAATTAAACATATTATTAAAAATTTACTCAACTAGTCAACCTGAGAAATTCCTTCTTTGACAATATTTTAAATTATGTTCAGTATTAAGCATACCTTAAAATGTCCAAAAGCATTTGAAAGTTTCAGAAATAATATCAAGACTAAAGCTATGGCTAGAGATTTTGATTTAGAAGTGATGTAAGGCAATAATAGCCAGGCACAGTGGCTCACGCCTGTAATCCCAGCACTTTGGAGAGCCGAGACAGGAGGTTTGCTTAAAGCCAGGAGTTTGAGACTAGCTTAGGCAACAAAGCGAGACACTGTCTATTAAAAAATAAAATAAATAAAATAAAATAAAATAAAGCAATATTAGAAGACTAGAGGTAGGTAAAGCCATAGGAAGGGTTAAAATTGCCCAAAGAAAAATATAAGGTCTTTGAAGGGATAAAGGTCTGAAATTGGATTGGAGGACTGCAATGACTTTTTACATAACAGATTCAGTGGCCCAAGGAAACAATAAAAGAAATTGCAGAAAGATTTAAATAAATTAAAGACTTCACACATTTCTTAAAACACTTTAAAATCTTTTCAAGTGAAGAGAAGAAGAAGAATAGATACTGTTTGGAGAATGAGCTTTGATGGAATTTCTTCATTTTTCAGTAATGTCTGAGCTTGAATATAATTGTTATAATTGTGTTTCTTTATAAGTAAGTAAACATCATATAAAATGAACTTTTTCAAAGTCATAGTTAATAATAAAATTAATTCTTGAGCCCACATTCTAGACTGCAGTGTTTCAGCTAGAAATACTTTTATTAACTAATCCTCTAATTTGTTTTATTTGTTTTCCCCTATAGACTATAACTCCAAGACGTAGAGTCATGTCTGTTTACTTCAGTCTGTTACCTCAGTGATGAACATATGCAGGCACAAAATAGATTTTTTATTTTATTTTATTTTATTTTATTTTATTTTATTTTTTGAGACAGAGTCTCGCTCTGTCATCCAGGCTGGAGTGGTATGATCTCGGCTCACTGCAAGCTCGGTCTCCCGGGTTCACGCCATTCTCCTGCCTCAGCCTCCTGAGAAGCTGGGAATACAGGCGTCCGCCACCACACCTGGCTAATTTTTTGTATTTTTAGTAGAGACAGGATTTCACCATGTTGATCAGGATGGTCTCGATCTCCTGACCTCGTGATCCACTTGCCTCAGCCTCCCAAAGTGCTGGGATTACAGGCATGAGCCACCACGCCCAGCCCAAAATAGATATTTTTTAAATAAATGACTTGCAAATCCTAGGATATGTTCATAATGGCAGAGTGTTTTAATTTCCAATGTTGTTCCTATTTTTATAATTGTTAGAAATGTTGTAATAATTATGTTAAATGAAATAATCTGGGCATGAAAAGGCAAATGCCACATGATCTCACTTGTATGTGGAATCTAAAAAGACTGATTTTATAGAAATGGAGAGTAGATGGTGATTATCAGAGACTGAGGAGGAGGATAGGGGAGATGTTCTTCAAAAGGTACAAAATTTCAGTTAGAAGAAATAAGTTCAAGAGATCTATTGTAAAACATGCTAACTATAGTTCATAATATACTGTATTCTCAAAAATAGCTTAGAGTGCAGATTTTAAGTGTTCTCACCTCAAAAATGATAAGAATGTGGGGTAATACACATGTGATTTAGCTCAATTTAGCCTTGCCACAATGTGTACATATTTTAAAACATCATGTTGCAGATGACAACAATGTACCATTTTTGCTAAGAAAACATTGCTGACAATAAGTATAAAATACCAATAACCATTAAAATCATTTGTATATTTTTTCTAGATTTTTGTGTTATTCGTTACATAAAACAGTGTCATTTCTCTCCGTGTGTATCAGTGAGATTATACTGTTTTGATGAGATATCAAACAACCAGAAAGCGCCAGCGGGTTATAATTGAGTTTTGCATATCACTGATGCTCTAAATCCACTAAGGGCATAGTAGGTTGACAGGATAGCTCTTCTCATTGACTGAGCCTTATAGCAGCTTCACATCAACACACACCTCTAAGATCATTGTAGCAGAGGAAGCAGGGATATAACTCACATATTTGTTCTTAAACCTCTCACATGTAACTGATACAACTTAAAGCCTGACTAGTCACATTAGCTCATATTTCATTTTCAAAAGCAAGGTTTGTGATCATGAGTACTTTCAAGAATTAACTGCTATCCTACCACTTTTCTGGCACATAAAGACCTAGAATATTTAATAAATAGCAATACTGACTGTCTATCACTTTTCAGTTCACTGCTTGTGGAATTTGCTCTAATCAGAGGAAATTTTAAAAATATTGGTTTGCATTACACAAATATGTTTGAAAAGTACAAGTGTAACAATTTATTCAAGTTATGCTTAAAAATATAATTTGCAAAAACATCACAATTCAGTTTAAATCACTAATTATAAAATGAGGCAATAAAAAGAATTAATAATATAAAAATGTAATAGTCAAATTTAACACAGTATATGCCATAGTGGTGAAAGATGCTACATAGTAAGAGAATAGTTGGGAATTATTATCATAAATGTGATGATGGTGATGATGCTGGGGATCAGTTTTTTAAAATATGAAAAAACTACTTAAGTTTTTCTAATGACTTCATATCTGAACCAAGAAACCGTGCTTGTACACTGTGATTTGGGACTCCAGTGTTTCATTACAGTAAGCTGACTATGATTATAGTGATACAAGTTTTATGTATGTAAATACAAGAAAGAAAAATAAAATATTTGCCATTTTAGTTTTAATAGCAACACATTATTTAATGTTCTAATGTTTTTCATAAAAACAAATATTGAGAGAAAAAATGTTTTTACACTGAGGGAGTCAGAAGGAGCATAGTCTGCTCAGATGATTATCAGGAAATAAGCAATTATTATTTTAAATGAGTAAGCACAAAAAATCAATTATCATCTTAGAGATAAACTGAAAACTAAATGTCATTATTATTTTCATTAGATCATTCCTCCTATGCTCTTTATGCTCTTTTCAAATTTTAAGGCAGAGCTTCAGTGATTTGTGTGGAAATTATGATTAATAACTTAAACAGAAAGTTTTTTACTTTTAAGTAAGTAGTCATTCAAATAATGAATCATGCTGAAATATACCTATATGTCTTTACAGTTTTATAATTGTATTATAACTGGGGTAACTGTTAAAATATTATAGTTTCTAATCTGATTTAAAACTGTGTCTTTGCATTATGTTCAGTTGGACACAGAATTCATTTTGCATATCTGTTTCTTTTTTCTGTCTTATCGTTAACGGAGATTTAGCAGATAAATATTTCAAATTCCAGTCTTCAGCGAATAATTTATTATGGTTGTCTTTCATCCCTAGTAACATGAATTCTAATGTCATTTTTAAGAAATTATAATTTTACCCAAATGTTCTGTTAGCGTTTATCTACATTTAATAATCTGAGCTATCATTGTTGTTCTCACTTTTTGAAGACTTAATTAAAGTCTTCAAATAATGAGAAAAGTTGTAAGGAAAATGTTACTTTAGAGAGCCTAAAAAATGCTGTTTAATGTTTAAATGTATTAATATTTCTGTATGACAGATTTCTTGAAGCAGTAAAAAAATGCCAATTACAGATTTTTAATACAGAAACAAAATCTAGTGTTACTGATTGGTTTCCTTCAGTGAAATTTTCACAAGACATTTGGAATAAATTAGTAATGAGGAGCCAATGGACTTCATTATAATACACTTATTCAAAAATTTCAATAGTAGGAATATTGTGAGAAAGGACTACAAAATTATTCTGTCTCAAATAAAAATGTTTGTTATTTTCCACCCATATAATACAAAAATTTATGTTTCTAATTTGTCATAAAAGGTAAAAATGGAGTTCATATTTCACATCTCAAGAAGGGGGCACAACATGTTGAACAAATATTTTCAGTTAGATTTACTGCTTGGCTTATGTTCATCTGATATTTTATAAATTATCCTTATTATAAATCTAAAAAAGCTTATTTAATTCTTATCTGCCTTCAGAATATATTTATACACTTATTTTGTGAATACCAAAACATGAATAAATCAGATTCCTATAATCGGCAAAGTAATCAAGTTTTGTGACTGTGTGACTGTATATTATTCTGAAAACATAATATAGACTAATGTGATTGTTCCTGAAAAGTTCCCTTTTCTCTCTTTATATGCTGAGTTCCATGAATATTGTTATTCTCCATTTATTTGTAAATCATATTGGTATCAGAAGGTATAACATATGTTTTCATTTATATAGTAAAATATTTTAATAAATTTCCAGTGATAATAAGATTGCTATATGGGATAATATATCTTCGAAAGCTATAAAGCAGTACACATGTTAAGTCATATTATACATAAAGCAAATAATTGTTTGAAATTTAAGATTCATGGAAACAGTTTATACTACAACTGGAAAAATAGTCTATGCTAAGATGTTCATCAAGAAATAAGTTATTAATTCAGGTAGATAAAATAAAAAAGATCAATTATAGACTTAGATCAAAAGTAAAATTGAAATATGATTATTATCTCTTAAGATTTCTCCTCCTTTTTTGTCTCTTGTGCCAGCTCTGTAAATTTTCACAGTGATGTGATAGATGGCTTTAAGAGCTAGCTTTTTGTTTGTTTGTTTGCTAATTTGTATTTTTTCCAGAATTATTTATTGAACTATTTCCATGACTTCAAATAAATGTAATAAATACTTCCATGCTATATTTTGTTTATTCTTCTCCAACACTGTAATTGGCAGATTGTCACAGAAAATACTGTCATCCCCATCTTATCACATTACTGATATAGCATTTTTAAAGCTTTGCAACTTTCAAGATAAGTGACAGAATATTTTATCATTAGGCTATTGGCAAAAATAATCGAAAAGTGAAAGTTTTATAAATATATAGAGTTTATAGGAACATATGTAAGATGACTATTGATAATTGACAACTGTAAAGTTTCAGGGGATTTGTAGAGAGATGCTGTTAATGAAGTTATTAAAAATAGGTTGCCTTTAGTGAAATTACTTATAAATATAAGAAAGATGGTTAGTTGATTTATTGCTACTATTTAATAACTTGTTTCAAAAAAGGTTACCACTTATTCCATCACTAAGATTTTGTAACAAACATGTGCAGGTTTGTTCTATAGTTAAACTCATGTCATGGGGACTTGCTGTACAGATTATTTCATCACCCAGGTATTAAGCCTACTACTCATTAGTTATTTTTCCTGATCCTCTCCCTCCTCCCACTTTCCATGCTCAGGAAGGCCCCAGTGTCTGTTGTTCTTCTGTGTGTCCATGTGTTCTCATCATTTAGTTCCCACTTATAAATGAGAATATGTGGTATTTGGTTTTCTGTTCCTGCTTCATCCATGTTCTTACAAAAGATACAATCTCAATCTTTTTATGGCTGCATAGTTTTTCATGCTGTATATGTATCACATTTTCTTTATCCAGTATACCATTGATGGGCATTTAGGTTGATACCATGTCTTTCCTGTTGTGACTAGTGCTGCAATAAACATACACATGCATGTGTCTTTGTAACGGAATGATTTCTGTTCCTTTGGGTATATACCCAGTAGCGGCATTGCTGGGACGAATGGTATTTCTGTCTTTGAGGAATTGCCACATTGTCTTCCACAATGGTTGAATTAATTTACATTCCCACCAACAGTGTATAAGCATTCCATTTTCTCCACAACTTTGCCAGCATCTGTTATATTTTGACTTTTTAATAATAGCCATGCTGGCTGGTGTGAGATAATATCTTGAGGTTTTGATTTGCATTTCTCTAATAATAAGTGATGTTGAGCTCCTATTCATATGTATGTTGGCCACATGTAGGTTTTCTTTTGAAAAGTGTTTATGTCTCTTGCCCACATTTTTATGGAGTTATTATTTTTCCTGTAAATTTAGTGTTGAATACAAAGTTTGCAATTTTTGTTTCATTCTATAGGTTATCTGATTATTGTTTCTAGTTACTTTTGCTGTGCAGAAGCCCTTTAGTTTAACTTGATTCCATTTGTTAATTTTTGCTTTTGCTGCAATTGCATTTGGCTTCTTTATCATGAAATCTTTGCCCATTCCTATGTCCAGAATGGTATTTCCTATGTTGTCTTTCAGGGTTTTTATAGTTTTGGGTTTTACATTTAAGACTTCAATCCATCTTGAGTTGATTTTTGTATATGGTGTAAGGAAGGGGTCCAACTTCAATTTTTTGCATATGGGTAGTCAGTTATCCCAACATCATTAATTTAATTGAGAGTCCTTTCCCTGTTGCTTGTTTTTTATCAGGCTTGCTAAAGATCAGACGGTTTTGGACCTGTGCCCTTATTTATGGATCCTCTAAACTATTTCATTGGTCTATATGTCTGTTTTTGTACCAGTACCTTGCTATTTTGCTTACTGTAGCCCTGTAGCATAGTTTGAAGTCAGGTAGCATAATGCCTGCAGCTTTGCTCTTTTTGCTTAGGATTACCTTGGCTATTTGAGCTCTTTTCTGACTCAATATGAATTTTAGAATAGTTTCTTCTAGTTCTGTGAAGAATATCATTGGTAGCCAGACAGGAATGGCGTTGAATCTATAAATTGCTTTTGGCAGTATGGCCATTTTAACAATATTAATCCTTGCTATCCATGAGCATGAAATGTTTTTCCATCTGTTTGTGTCATCTCTGATTTATTTGACTAGAATTGTGCAGTTCACAATATGGAGATTGTTCACCCCTTGGTTTGCTGTATTCCTAAGTATTCTGTTCTTTTTGTGGCAATTGTGAATGAGATTGCATTTCTCATTTGGCTCTTGGCTTGACTGTAGTTGCTGTGTAGGAATTCCACTGATTTTTGTACATTTGTTTTGTATCCTGAGACTTCACTGAAGTTGTTTATTAGTTTAAGTAGTTTTGGTGCCTCGACTGTGGACTTTTCTACATATAAAGGATCATTTCATCTGCAAACAAGGGTAGTTTGACTTTCTCTTTTCCTATTTGGATCCCTCTATACCTTTCTCTTTCCTGATTGCTCTGACCAGAGCTTCTAATAATATGTTGAGTAGGAGTAATGAGAGAGGGCACCTTTGTCTTGGGCAGCATTTCAAGGGAAATGGTTCCAGCTTTTGTCATTCAGTATGATGTTGGCTATGGGTTTATCATAGATAGTTCTTATTATTTTGAGGTAGTTTCTTCAATACCTAGTTTGAGAGTCTTTAGCGTGAATGGTTGTTGAATTTTATCAAATACCTTTTCTGCATCTATTGAGACAATGAGGTTGTTTTTGTCTTTAGTTCTATGTGATGAATCGCATTTATTGATATGTGTATGTTGAACCAACATTGCATCCCAAGGCTAAAGCCTACTTGGTCACAATTAATAAGCTTTTGGATGTGCTGCTAAATATGGTTTGCCAGTATTTTATAGAGGATTAGTGCATTGATGTTCAGCAAGGATATTGGCCTAAAGTTTTCTTTTTATTTTATTTTATTTTTTTATGTGCCTCTGCCAGGTTTTGGTATCAGGATGATGCTGGACCCATAGAATGAGTCAAGGAAGAGTCCCTCCTCCTGTTTTTTGGAAGAGTTTCAGTAGGAATTGTACCAGCTCTTTTTATGTCTGGTAGAATTTGGCTGTGAATCTGTCTGGTCCTGGGCTGTTTTTTGTTGGTAAGTTATTTATCACTGACTCAATTTCAGAGATCATTTTTGGACAGTTTAGGGATTCAATTTCTTCCTGATTCAGTTTGGGGAGAGTGTATGTGTCCAGAAATTTATCCATTTTTTACAGATTTTCTAGTTTCTATGCACAGAGGTATTCATAATATTCTCTGATGGTTGTTTGTATTTCTGTGGGGTCAGTGATAATATTCCCTTTGTAGTTTCTAATTGTATTATTTAGATTTTCTCTTTTTTCTTATTAGGCTAGCTGGCAGTCTTTTTATTAATTTTTCAAAAAATCAACCCCTAGGTTTGTTGATCTTTTGATTGTTTTTTTTTTCATCTCAATGTCTTTTAGCTGAGCTCTGATTTTGGTTATTTCTTGTCTTCTGCTAGCTTTGGGGTTGATTTGCTCTTGGTTCTCTAGTTCTTTTTGTTGTGATGTTAGGTTGTTAAATTGGGATCATCCTATTTTTTTGATGCAGATGTTTAGTGCTATAAGTTTCCCTCTTAACACTGCCATAACTGTGTCCCAGATATTCTGGTATGTTGTATTTTTATTCTCTTCATTTTCAAATAACTTCTTGATTTCTGCCTTAATTTCATTATTTACCCAAAAGTCAACAGGAGCATGTTTTTCTCTTTTTATGTAATCCTTGTAATTGTATGGTTTTGAGGGAATTTCTTTGTCTTGGTTTCTAATTTGATTCTGCTGTGGTTTGAGAGATTGTTATGATTTCATTTATTTTGCATTTGCTGAGAGGAGTGTTTTACTTCCAATTGTGTGATGGATTTTAGAATATGTGCCATGTGGTGAGGAGATGAATGTATATTCTGTTGTTTTTGAGTGGAGAAGTTTGTAGATATCTATCAATCAGATTCATTTGAGCCAGTGCTGAGTTCAGGTTCTAAGTATTTATGTTGATTTTCTGCCTCTGTGATCTGTCTAGTACTGTCAGTGGGGTGTTAAAGTCTCCTACTATTATTGTGTGGGAATCTAAGTCTCTTTGGAGGTCATTAAGAACTTGATTTATGAATCTGAGTGCTCCTGTGTCAGGTGCATACATATTTAGCACAGTTAAATCTTCTTATTTAATTGAACCCTTTATTATTATGTAATGCCCTTTTTTGTCTGTTTAAATTTTTGTTGGTTTAGTCTGAAATTAGAATTGCCACCTCTGCTTTCTTCTGTTTTTCATTTGCTTGGTAGATTTTTCTTCATTCTTTTATTTTGAGCCTATGGATGTCATTGCAAATGAGATTAGTCTTCTGAAGATAGCATGGCATTGGGTCTTGGTTCTTTATCCAGCTTGCCACTCAATGTCTTTTAATTAGGGCATATAAGATTTATATATGAAGTTGGTATTGATATGTGTGGATTTGATGCTGTCATCATGACATTAGCTGGTTATTATGCAGACTGTTTGTGTGGTTGCTTTACCGTGTCACTGATCTGTATACTTCAGTGTGTTTTTGTAGTGGCTGGTGATGGTCTTTCCTTTCCATTTTTAGTGATTCCTTCAGGAGCTATTACAAGGCAGGTCTTGTAGTAACAAGTTCCCTCGGCATTTGCTTTTCAGAAGAGGATCACATTTCTCCTTCACTTACGAAGCTTATTTTGCCAGATATTAAATTATTGACTGGATTTTTTTTTTAAGTACTCTGGATATTGGTCCCCAGTCTTTTCTGGTTTGTAAGGTTTCTGCTGAAACATTTACTGTTAGGATGATGAACTTCCCTTTGTATATGAACCAGACCTTTTTCTCTAGCTGCCTTTAACATTTTTTCTTTCATTTCAACCTTGGAGAATCTGAGGATTATGTGTCTTGGGCATGAACTTCTTGTGAAGTATCTTACTGGGGTTGTCTGCACTTCCTGGATTTGAATGTTGGCCTCTCTAGGTAGGTGAGGGAATGCTACTTTGAAATATGCTTTCTGGGTTGGTTCCATTTACCCTATTTCATGAACACCAGTAAGTCTTAAATTTGGTCTCTTTATATAATATCATGTTTCTCAGAGATTTCGTTTGTTCCTCTTCATTCTTCTGTTCCTATTCTTGTCTGCTTTGTTTATTTCAGAAAGTCAATCCTCAAGCCCTGGTATTCTTTCCTCCACTTGTTCTATTGCACTATTAATACTTGTAATTGCATTATGAAATTGTTGTGTGTTTTTTTCAGCTCTATCAGGTTGATTACATTCTATTCTATACTGGCTAGTTTGTCCACTCCTGTATCATTTTACTGCGATTCTTCACTTTCTTGAGCTGGGTTTCAATTTACTCCTGCATCTTAATGATCTTCATTTCTATCCATATTATAAATCAATTTCTGTCACTTCAGCCATCTCAGCCTGGTTTGGAACTCTTGTTGGAAAGCTAGTATGGTCATTTGGGAGAAAGAAGGCACTCTGGCTTTTTGAATTGTCAGAGTTCTTGTGCTGGTTCTTTGTCATCTTTGTGGGCTTCTGTTCCTTTAGTCTTTCAAGTTGCTGTCCTTTGGATTACTTTTTTTTTCCTTTTATCCTATTTGATGGCCCTGAGGATTCATGGTGTAAGTTGGGTTCAATCAACTCTCTTTGTTCCTAGAAGACTTAAGGGGGCCAAGGCTCAGCATCCAATTCCTGAACTGTGTGTTCCAACTCTCATGAACTTCTATCAGGTCTTTAATTTGTTCTCTGGCTCCTCAAGGCTAGGAACCCCCTGCACTGAGGGTTGAGAGGGGAGCTACTCTTGAACCTGTGGTCTTAGCACTCCAAAGGGTGGTGCCAGCCAAAGAGTTTCATAGTGCAGTGGCAGTGGGATCTGTCATTGTATGAGTCAGTAGTAGTGGCAGTGGCAGCAGGGTGGAGTCTGCTGTTCTCTATTCCTAGTTTCACTCTGACAGCAGTGTTGGTGCATGGGTGAGGTGCTGGTGGGTTCAGGACTGGCCAGCTCTGTGTCCGTCGAGGCTCCCACTACAATTGCAGTTCAGCAGTAGAGGGGGCAGCGTGAACTTCTGACAGCAGCAATGGCAGGGCAGGGTGCAGGCATACATGCATGCTGGCAAGGCAAGGAAGGCAATGCAAACACAGGCTGGCAAAGCAATGTTAGGGGTGTCCATGAGTCTGGGGAAGTTGCAGTTGGGGGAGGGAGCAGATGGGCTGGCGTGTGGCAATCAGGGATATCCCACTGGAGCTCTCTGCTGATCAGGTGCAGTCAGCCAGTGCAGGAGCTATGATATGGGCCTTCAAGAACACCTGAGGCTGCACTGCAAGGAGGCACAGCCAGGATGGGGCCCTGGGAGAGGCCAGCATACCTAGAGGTGCTCAGTTTGGACCAATCCCAACTAATGACCAAGACTGCCTTGCAGAATCCAGGTCTGACAATTCCCCTAGGACTATAGCCTTCTATGGGAGCAAGTTAAACCTAGGGTGATAAGTGTCCCTGGCTATGTTCCATGACAGATGGTCCTGCACCAAACCCTCTGGGCTCTGCACCAGCTGGCATGCTGTCCTTACCACCTTACTACTTCTCTAATCAGCTCTCCCTGTCAACTGAACTGTCCCTGGTAGTAGAAATGAGTCTCGATACATGATAGCCCCATTCAGCATTTCCAGCCTTCCTCTCTTTTCAGCCCAGCTTCTGTGTTTTCCCTCCGTCCATTCTCAGTGCCTTTACTCTGAAGATTTTTTAGGAGTGCACCAGTCATCCCAGTCCCTCAGTGGCAGCTGGTTCATCTGGCTGCATCTAATCAGCCATCTTGCCCAGCAATTTATTTGTGTTGTTAGTTACAAGGAGCTTACTCTGATGTCCCATTTTTCTTTTCTTTTTTTTTTTTTTTTTAGACGGAGGCTTGCTCTGTCGCCCAGGCTGGAGTGCAGTGGCCGGATCTCGGCTCACTGCAAGCTCCGTCCCCGAGGTTCACACCATTCTCCTGCCTCAGCCTCCCCAGTAGCTGGGACTATAGGCGCCCCCCACCACGCCCGGCTAATTTTTTGTATTTTTAGTAGAGACGGGGTTTCACTGTGTTAGCCAGGATGGTCTCAATGTCCTGACCTCGTGATCCTCCCGCCTCGGCCTCCCAAAGTGCTGGGATTACAGGCGTGAGCCACTGTGCCCGGCGATGTCCCGTTTTTCATAATTTATTATCACATTTACTGCGATGTTCTACTACTTCATAATTCTTTATAAGGCTTGCTCTAATGTTTTGTTCTTCAAAGCTCTCTTTTAGAACTTCTTTCAATTGCCACTGACAGTGCATATATCATATATAGTCACATCCTCAGTATTACCTAGTAAGTTTGGATTAAATTTAGTTTCTCTACAATATCCACAATCCTCCAACTAATTTTTTCATGTACTTTTTAAACAGTCAGAAATTTCATATAATTTCTTATTTTCCATTAAGCTCTTAGTTTCTTTCTCTTTAGCTTACAGAATTTTATCTTAAAGTAATGTATATTTATTCTTGAAAGACTTACTGGTTCCACTATTATACAACATTAGACAAAATGATTATATACGTTTAAATGTATTTTTATTGTTTTGTCATATAATGTCAAGTATTCAAATAATTCTTCCAAAACAAATTCTTTTGTAATGATTCCAAGAGCAAAGTAGTTCATAATAAACATTTTCAATATTAATGCATATTAATACTTAAAATAATCATTTTATTAGAAATGCATCCAATAAACTTTATGAGGCTATTTTTTTACTTGAAATATATTAGAATAAAATACATTACTTATTCCTAGGTGACAATAACCAATTACTCTTATTTATTTAATTATTCTCCCTTAATAATTTTAAGCATATTTTTATATTTATAAATAAAAACAAAAATAAAATTTACAAGTGTACATAAATACATGCAAGTGGGGAACATAGTTTCACTACATTCTTTGAATGTAGAGGCCTTTGTAGTTATAGGCTACGGATCAATAATGATCATAAAAAATTACTGTCAATGGTCATTTCACTGATAAATTGAGTAGATCCTGCTTTCCATTATGCTAGCACAACTAATTTAAAACCAACTATCTTACAAGAGTTGTATATACTTACAACTTACTTACATTTACAAATGTTAGTAAAGCTTTTTTAGTAGTTTTTCCAAATTGAGAAAGTGCCTGATTTTAGTTTCTGTGTACCAAATTCACAAAAATGTGAATACTCAAGTTTATAGCAATTCTATATTTTCCGGCATGTATGTTTGTTACAAAGTTTAATATTCTATTTATTAGATGATAGATAGATGATAGATAAATATGTAAAATAGATAAACACCTACTGACAGCAAGGCAAGAGGTTTTGCTATAGGTTTGTCATGTGAGTATAACTACTGCCATAGTCTTCCACATTTCTTTCTGATGCTCTTTTGGTCGCTCAGGATGCTTCAATAAAAGCATGCTTAGTCAATGACAATATATGGAAAGATTAGGTTATTAAATTAAAATTGTCATCACTCTTTCCCTGCTCAACAAAATATTCAATTCAGGACGTATTAATATAGGGCAAAATACCTTACTTATAAGGACAGAAATATCACTGTAAAAGGGAAAAGCAAGAAGTGATAGTTGGTATATGGTGTCTTGATCAAACAACGTTTTATCAATGCTGATATTTTAAATTGGTTTTGTTCTTTGCTCTTTTGGAAGATTTGACACTTTAAGACATGATACTAAAATTCAAAAATGAGTGAAAATATTATTTTTAGTTGAAAAACTAAAAGGAGGAACTTTACAATTTCTTGACTGAATACATGTTTGGCAGATCAGTTTTAGGAAAGGGAATTAATGCAAGCTGAAGATCTGGCAACTGTTTCCTTTAATGTTACCCATTTCATTTTTACATGTGGAATTAATATACATCTATACTTTTAATCATAACTGTCTGTGTCTATAGCAGCAGTTGTAATTATTTTTTATCTGCCTGAGAATTGTTTGCTCATAGGGTCTTCTATGGTAAAAACTCTGTTTAGTTTTCTAATAAAGTTTTCAATGAAGTATAATATAGATCAAAAAATATGAAGATAAAAATTAAGTAGCTATGTAAAATTTTCACATATGTGTAACCATCACCCAGATCAGGAAACAGAAAATTCTAGCACATAAAAAGGTGTATCTCTTTATAAGTTTAGTTCTAAACTTATTGTTTCCTAGTTTGCAGCATAGAGATCTTGCACATCTTATTTTGGATGTTTTTCTATATATTTGATGGTTTTGATGCTATTTTGCTTGAAAATCTAAAATTTTTATTTTATCTTATTTTGCTATTCGTAGTCACAAATAAAATGAGTTTTACAAATGGACATTTTTGTCATCACCTTGACTTATTCACCTGTAAATTCTATCATCAGTGTAGATTCTTTTAGGTGTTTATACATGTGCATCATATAATCTTTGATGGACAGGAAGAAAGATACACAGAAAATATTCAAATGGGGCATGAAGAGACATAATAGTGTAAAATACCACTGAGGTAAGAGCTGCAGACAGAGGGATTGTTTAACATAATTGCACTTGGATCTGAACAAGAAGAAACAGGAGAAAATGAAGACAATGCTATTTAAAGCCACATTTTAATAAAAACTATGTCAAATTGAAGACAATAAAATATTTTGAAAAACATCTAGAGAAAAAAGGCAGATCACTGTTTAAAGAAGCGACAGTAAGATGATTATTCAGCTGGACAATGGAACCAGATGACAATGGAATGGATTTTTCATGCTTAAATATAATGTGATGATCTAATTTTATGAACAATATATATAACTTAAATGTAAAAGTAAGGTATTTTCAGGTGAAATAAAACAGAGAATTGACCCCAGAAATCCACATAAAAAACATACTAATGGGCATTCTGCAGGCCTAAGTAAAATGATGAGATGATAATAAACAAGAGCATTTGATAAATATACAGATATATTATACATACAAATGACTTAGAAATATATCAGTATTTGCTTTGGTGTTAAAATATATGGAGAATTCAAATATATAGCAAAAATGGCACGTAAGTTGGGGAAAGGGTTAAAGTAAGTTAAAAGGTTCTAATGCCCTAGTGTTGTTTAGGAAAATATAAAAATAAAAATTTATATTAGATTTTCATGAGTTGTGTGCATAGTATAATCTCTAATATAGCAATTATAATAATAGTAAAGAATATAAATATCATATCACTAGAAAAGTAATGTTAAAATTAAACTAACATATAGACAAACAAACAAACAAAAATCTATCTTAATTCAAAAGGAGAGCAATGTTTTTTTTCTAAATAACACAAACAGGAACAAGAGTAATACTAAATGGTATATTGAGATACATATGTTTCAATAATTGCATTAACTATAACTCTATGAAGAAATAAAAGATGAAATGGAATTATATGCCACTGAAAGCAGAAGTAGAAAAATCCACCAGTGTAGTGTAATCATTTCTACTCATCTTTCTCAGTATCTTCATTTTGATTTAAGATATGAAACATGTTTATTCATACGAGAATTCAGAGAAAGAAAAATAATTTTTTAGTATAGGAAAGTATTATCAGTTTTGAGATATAAACTTACATTGTGACAAGAGATGAGTTTATATTTCTCATTTACACCAGATCTTTTCAGAAAGAAAATCAATCAAATATTGAGGTAAAGGGATATGAATAATTTTTAGATTCATTCTTTAAAACCAACCACAGGCCTGAGTGATTTCCTCAACACAATATCTTGTCTAAATTTTGTTCATAGTATCAAAGTTTAACTTGTTAACACCCAGGAGAGCCAGATGATACCAAAACTGAATCCACCTCTTTCCTCTCGGTGCATCAGGAGCTGGAAGATGAGAAAAGCCTTCTTTAAGGTTGAGGCTACTTAAAACTGTAAAATTTACTACGTGCAAGGGAGGACAAAGTAGATCAATGACTTGATTATGTCTTTACAAGGTAGTTGTAAATTCCTGGATAAATGTTCAGTTAAGAAACACAATGAGGGAAGGGTTTAACGGTGACAAGAATTATTCATCACAAATGATGTAGTCAATCAGACTCAAAGGAAATATGATTAATTTTTACTCTGAAATATCATGACCCATGAGAAGAAAAATGAAAAGAACTGCCTTAGTCCCTTTGGACTGCTGTGACAGAATACCGTAGACTAAGTGGTTTACAAACAACAGCAATTTTATTTCTCACAGTTCTATGGGCTGGGAAGTCCAACGGTAAGCTGCTGGCAGACTCAGTGTCTGGTGAGGGCCTGCTTGCTGGTTCATAAATGATCATCTTCTTGTTCTGTTCTCACATGGTAGAAGGGATAGCAAAGCCTTCCAGAGGATCTTTTATAAGAGCATTAATCCCATTAATGACAGCTCCACTCTCATGACTTAATTACCTCCCAAAGTTTCCACCTTCTAATAACATCATAGTGGAAGTTACAATTTCAACATGTGTTTTAGAGGGACACAAACATTCAGTCCTCAACAAGACCTACTATAGCAATTTAACAAACTTCGTTCTCACCCCTTCCCTAGTTTTCCCTTTATCCAAACATACAGACTGCGAGAACCTTGAAGCATATTTAATCAGAATGGTCATATATGATATGTACATGTTCATATAGTCAATGCATATCGATATCTGTAAGGCCAAAGTAAAAATCACTTTGTTGGCTAAATATTAATGTATACATATTCATAATTTATTTAATAAATATCATATTAGGCATTTTGATTTTTTCCCTTGTGTAATTAAAAATGGACTAGGCTAATAAATATTTCTTTGAATCTTTAATTAAATCCTTAGTTATCAAAAATATCTTCCTAAAATCAATTGATGTATAGTATGTCATTTCCTTTATCTGTCAGGATAAGGTAGTTCATGACACAGTAATAGTATAATCCATTGGTTTGTGTGCTAAAACTGTCTTTTGCTGAGTGAGGCTGCATCTTAACAAATGCTTTATGTATTCACCATGATACAGAAATATAATCATTGAAAATTACGCTCATGTTCTTAAAATCTCTCTCAGAAAGCATCAGTTATCCCTTTTCACTTGCCAGCTATTGCTCTAAGCAGCTCACATGGTCACCACTGATTTCAAAATTTTTTGAACCTAAAGAAGAAGCCAGAATATTTGTTAAGAGTCCTAATTATTACAATATTTCTCTTTGAAAAACTTTGCGTTGTTCTCTTTCTTTTTTATTTAGAATCCTATTCTAATGTGGTTCCTAATTACTTTCTGACCTCCCCCTTTTTATTGTCCAAACACTTTCAAAACTCCTTTCCTTATGTTATCTACTCAGACTAAAATTCACTTCTCTCATTTTCACCTTTTGAAATACTTTTCATTCCTTTCTACTTTCAAATGTTATTTCTTTTGATAACCATTCTTAATTGTTCAGTCTCCTTGCAGCCACAATTAAAGACATCTCTTTATTCGGGTATTTCACACCTTCTTAATTATGCATCTCTGTAGCACTTCATTCTGCCTTGAATTCTTAGTCATTTATCTGTTACCTTGTACTATTTGAATTAGAAACTTAGTTTGACTCCACAATTTGTAGTACAATGCTTTCTAGAAAGAAGATGAATAGTAAATATTAATTGAATAAAATTGAATAGAGGCAAAGATTATACTGCATACTGTTTTATATTAGTCTGAACCATTTGACAAAATATTTTATTAGAACTATAAAAATGGCACTTTATATGGTACAACCTAGTATATATTGATGTCCCTATACCAGAATTGGTGTGCAGTATTTGATACATTTTCATATATTCGCATTTGTATTGAATTTAAAAAATTGAGAAAAGAATTTGCAGTAGAAAATATAAAATATTTGAACATCCAAAATGAAGAAATTGATCATAATTACTTTATTCCCAAAACAAAAATTAGAAAAAAGTGGTTAGTTGTCATAGAAATTAAATTACTATAAAAATCAAGACCTCTAAATTTAATGACAGTAAAATCTATAGATAAGAAAAACATACTATGTAAATGTATTGCCACTGTCGTTCAATCATTAAAATTGGCTATTTGTATTAGAGATATTATCTTATATTTTTAGAGTGTATCTGATGGTATCATAGACAAATTACATTTTTTTAAGTCTCCAATATTAGAGATTCTCCTGTATTGGAAGTAACATGAATGTTAAAAATAATAAAGTCACTAATTTTTTTCTTTTCATTTTTATTTTTAGTTCTGGGATACATATGTGGGATGTGTAGGTTTGTTACATAGGTAAAAGTATGCCATGATGGTTTGCTGCACCTATCAACCAATCACCTAGGTATTAAGCCCAGCAAGCATTAGCTATTTTTCCTAACGCTCTTCCTTCTCCCATCCAACCTGCCAACAGGCCCCAGTGTGTGTTGTTCCCCTCCCTGTGTCTATGTGTTCTCCTTTTTCGGCTCCCTCTTATAAGTGAGAACATGCAGTGTTTGGTTTTCTGTTCCTGCATTAGTTTTCTGAGGATAGTGGCTTCCAGCTTCATCCATGTTGCTGCAAAAGGCATGATCTCATTTCCTTTTATGGCTACATAGTATTCCATGGTGTATATGTACCACATTTGCTTTATCCAGTCTATACTGATCGGCATTTGGGTTGATTTCATGTGTTTGCTATTGTGGCTAGTGCTGCAGTGAACATACGCATGCATGTATCTTTGTAATAGAATGATTTATATTTCCTTGAGCATATACCCAGTAATGGAATTGCTGGGTTAAGTGATATTTCTGGTTCTATAAATACCAGAAATTGCCACACCATCTTCCACAATGGTTGAACTAATTTATAGTCCCACCAACATTGTAAAAGCGTTCCTGTTTCTCTGCAACCTCGCCAGCATCTGTTGTTTCTTCACTTTTTAATAATCGCCATTCTGACTGGTGTGAGATGGTATCTCATTGTGGTTTTGATTTGCATTTCTTTAATGATCAGTGATGTTGAACTTTTTTTTCATATATTTGTTGGCTGCATGAATATCTTCTTTTGAGAAATGTCTGTTCTTTTGCCCACTTTTTAATGTTTTTTTTTCCTTGTAAATTTGTTTGAGTTCCTTATAGATTCTGGATATTAGACCTTTATCAGATGGATAGATTGCTAAAGTTATCTCCCACCCTGTAGGTTGTCTGTTCACTCTGATTACAGTTTCTTCTGCTGTGCTGAAGCTCTTTAGTTCACTTAGATCCTATTTGTCAATTTTTGCTTTCATTGCAATTACTTTGGCAATTTCATCATCAAATAATAAAGATACTGATCTTTATTAGCTGGTACTATTTTTTCTTACACACTTATTTTCTTTCTCCTTTTTTTTAAGCAAGCAAGTCATGTTCTATTTATTTTATATGGTCCAATGGTATAAATTATCATACAAAAAACCTAAATATTTTTAGATATTTTTACCTAACCAGAGAAAATTATAAAGAATATAAAGCTATTAAATATAGCTCTGTAATATTAAAGTCACAAACTGTCATTGCTTTGGAAGATAAAAAATAGAAAAGTATGATGATTTTATGTGCATGATTACTCTGCTCTTACACTTCTGTGACGATTGGAAAATTAAAAACTGCAAAGCAGTTTATGCTGTTTAAAAGCAGATGATATATAAGAGCCACTTAAGTCACAGAAGTGCTACCTGTCATTATATCTCCCACACCACAGAGAAATTAGGTGTTTGAAAAGCTGTAACGTGCCTTTTACTTGAAATGCGGAGGCTTTAATTTTACCTCTCTGTAGAGTAACTCTAATGTGATGATGCCTGTCTGTTTAATCTGAATATGATATTCTTTCTTTATAAAAGTAAAATATAAGATCTGAAGAAGTCTTTTTTTTTTCAATTTTCATTATACAATCCGTTAAAATATAGCACTTCCAACCATTTCCATCGCATGCAAAAATATGCTAGTTTCCTGTATTTTAAATCTTTACCACAGGACATTAAAAGGGACTTATTCTTCCTCAGTGTCTATTGAAACATCAGTGAGACACAATTAGATACCAAAATGATAGTAAGACCAATCTGCATAAGGAACTTTTTAGAGTAAATATTACACCACTCCTAAGTTATAGCACTTCCCTTAAGAATATAAAACAAATGAAAATTTGAGAAGGGGAGATTTTGTTAAATAATTCTATAAGCCCATTACCCTCCTGATCAAGGGCTTGGGGATAATTATAGTATGTAAATATATTTGTTGCACTATAGTACAAGGACTCATTCCTGAGTCACATCTTAAAAAGTTACAGTGGAATTGTGGATGTGGGTCTGAATTGTATAACCTTAACCCATTCCTTCAAGAATTCTAGGGTAGAAAAACAATGCCACAGGACCCAGTGCTTTAGAAAAGAGATCAGAGAACTTTCAGAGTTTGTTGGATTGGTGAATGTTTCCAGTGGATCTTTTGCCCATTGTGGGGTTTCTGTGAACCCTTTTGAATGGGAATTTCTGTTAGGGTGAGTCAACCTTAGCCAAAAGAGAAGGGATGTATTGCACCAAACATGCAGTGAATGAGAAAGGAGAAAGAAGTTACATGTTAGAATAAAAAGGCAGGCATTCCCATAAGGAGGCTGCTGGGGAGGGGTTTTAGGCAAGAATCACTAAGAATTACAACAATTAGCATAATCCTATCCAGACTCATTAGGAACCCCAGCTTTCACCAACCATTAAACCTGGATCATTCTAGGCCACCTAGCCAAAAAGGTACTGTCCTCCTGTTCACCTGTTTTTACTCCCCATACCCTCATAGCCTGGCTGAAAGTAAAACAACTAAAGTGAATTCAGGTAGGGAAAGAGGAGCACAAGAAAGCAAATCTGCCCCAATCCCTTTCCCACTTCAGATGTGCCAAGCAAAAGAGGCCAGGTAAGAAGAGAGAAGAGTTAATTCTAAATCAATTCATAACATCAAGATGTAAACATACATGCAACTGGATATGCTAATTACTATCTTGAGGCATATTTTTTGTTATTAAAGGGGCTTTTTAATATTGTGAATTGTATCAGGAAAGTAATTGTCCTATAAGAGTGTACACCCAGAGGCAGGGCAGATTATGGCATTAAATATGTTTGAAAGAACTGTAGGAGGCGAAACCAAAGTTGTTTTTTGATTTAAATTTTCCTGTTATTTTATATATGTTTATATTTATACATATTTATTCAATATGCATGATATTAAAGACATTTTTATAAATGTAAAATAGTAAAATAAATTAGGTATTTTATTTCTTGTAACGCAAGAAAATTTCATTTATTGATATTCTTTTCTATCCAACTGTCCCATTAAAATCTAATAGCACATAATTGAAAATTGATCTGAAGAAGCAGCATCAATTGACTGGCAGCCTTGTTAATGAAGATTCCTTTACTCTAAACGTATTTCTGTAAGACACAGGAGCTATCAGCGAATAGTGAAGTCTTGTGATTGTTTAATCTCCATTTGTTTTTCTTTCTTACATCCAATAAATAATTTTATAATTACATGTGTTAATTTGAATTACATTTTGTTCCAAGCATGCCTCCACATTTGAGTTTTTATGTAACAAACCACAACCGTGTTTAGTATGCAAACTAACTGAAAGCCTAATTTAGGGGAATACTTTGCTAAGAAACAGCTGAGTCCCAGTCTGACAGGCACTCATAGGCAGCCAGCTGATTCAAATAAGGCAAAATGCTGAGGTATGACCAGGTAAGCTGTCCCTATATGTCACTTCTGTTTTCTGCTCATAAATGTTGTCTGACTGTGTTGCAGCCCCAGAGTTCTTGGGACTCCAGTTCTGAGGGCTGCTCCATTTGTGAATCACTTTTTATCTTATTGAAATTCTTCTAAACTTGTCTAAGGTTTTATCCTTTTTATTTATGTTTCCATGACTCTTTGAGTCCTAGTCCATGTCCTGATAGTAGGGTGAATATGGGCCACATAAAGATACTCAGTCTTAATCCCTAGAACTTGTAAATGTTAAAAGTAAAAGGGGTCTTTGCAGATGTGATAGTTAAGGATCTTGACATGGAGAGATAATCTTGGATTATCTGCATGGGTCCTAACTGTAATTACAAGTAACCTTATAAGAAAGAGGCAGAGGAAGATGAACACCCACAGAAGAGGAGAAGGCCTGTGACTACAGAAGCGAAGTTGAATTGAGGTGGGGCAGGGGGCACGAGCCAAGAAATGTTAGCAGCCACCAGAAGCTGAAAGAGGCAAAGACCAGTTCGTTTGTTTGTTTAATAGCATGGGACGGAAACTTGTCCCTGCTGACTTGATTTCATCTCAGTTGGCTCACATCTGTCATTCCAGCACTTTGGAAGTACAAAGCAGAAGGATCATTTGAATCCAGAGGTTCAAGACCAGCCTAGGCGATATAGTGGGACCCTGTCACTATAAAATAAATAAAGAAAAAAAAATTAGCCAAGCATGGTGGCACACATCTGTAGTAGCAGCTACTCAAGAGGGCAAGGCAGGAAGATCCCTTGTTCCTGGGAGTTCAAGGCTGTGGTGAGCCGTGATTATGCCACTGCACTCCAGCCTGGGTGATAGAGTGAGATTCTGTCTCACAAACAAACAAACAAACAAACAAACATAAACTGTTTTCTGGCTTCTAGTTTCCAGAACTGTGGGAAAATAGATTTCTGTTGTTTGAAGCTACAAAGTTTGTGGCAATTTGTTATAGTCGCCACAGGAAACTCATGCCGCTCTCTAACTTTTATGATCTGATCTCTCGCTTCTCTCACTACTTTTTCCTTTTCGTTATTCTAAGATCCATAGCTCAAATCAACCTCAAGGACTATTTATTCCAGTGGCTATAAAATTGTTTCTCAAAGACTTACAGTTTCTCTAGAGCATTGGTTGAGACTGAATGAAAAGACTTGTTTTTAATAATAATAATAATAATAATAATAATAATAATAATATTTGAAGTCTAGAAAGTCAGTGGGCATCTCAAATTTAATGCTATTAGTGATTTATACCACAACCTTTCCTTCTCATCTTTTATGTGAAGAGATCGCTGATTTTTAAAAGTGTCCATCCCTCAGACTCAGTATTAGATCTTGAAAATTTGAAGTCACACATTCTGTCTGTAATGGGTGGGCATTGGATAGGTAAGTGACCTAGTTTTAGCCAAAATTATGTGAAGGGAGGAATGCTTGGGGTAGAGAGTAATGGGGATATTTGAAGAAAAGGTCATTGCAGAAACAAATACACACACACACGTGTGTGTGTGTATCAGTGTCTGGAACTGCCACAACTATCTTGTCAATAGGGCAATTATTATAAGGATCAAAGTTGACACACTATAGATGGCAGTGCAGGGAAATGGAAACAATCTGGACCAAGTATTATATCTTGGAGTCAACAAATTAATGCACCACAGGAGATATAAACTTACTTTTAAACCATTTTGAGTTTTTTTCTGAGTTGAAATTTCTGAATTGATGAGAATAATGTTATTTTAAAATATATTTGCACATGTAGGGTGGGTGCAGTGTCTCACATTTGTAATCCCAGCACTTGGGGAGTCCAAGGCGGGCAGATCACAAGGTCAGGAGATCGAGGCCATCCTGGCCAACATGGTGAAACCCTGTCTCTATTAAAAATACAAAAATTAGCTGGGCGTGGTGGTGCATGCCTGTAATCCTAGCTACTTGGAAGGCTGAGGCAGGAGAATCTCTTGAACCAGGGAGTCGTAAGTTGCAGTGAGCCGAGATAGCACCAAAAAGAAAAAAAAAAAAAGTGTGTGTGTGTATATATATATATATATATATAAAAACAGATTTTTTTTACATGTAAAACATGAATTAAAATAATTATAAATAAAACTAAGTCAAGGAAATAAGTTCCCTTTAAGAATTTTTAGGATATTAATATTTATACCATCATCATAGTAACAGCTGTTAGCCTAATATTTATTGAGTACACATAAATATGCAATACAAAGATAATATACAATCTTTTTAAATAAAAAAAGCAGAGATGACAGAAAATTTTTTCTATATAAAGTATTTACATGATGAGAAAAATCACTGCTCAATGTTTAGTGTCCTGGGAGGAAAACGACTAGGAAAGAGTACCTCATTAAAAAAGATTTTTGGTGCTTATTTTTATAGCTTCTATTTCTGTAAGTAAATACTGAATACATCAGACATTTGGGAAAATCAATAATGTTTCCAGGTCTTCTACATTTTCAAAACTTACTGTAAAACAGAATAAAACAGTTTTGAAAAACAAATCTTCAAAAATGTTCTGTACACACACATAACATACATGAAATATATTTTCACTTACAAATTTTGTCACAGGAAGACATATTTATTTTAAATATAAAACTAATCTTTGTCTGAGAACACAATACTTTTTAATAAGAAGAGTGTCAAGGGTAAAATACAGATACAGGTGTTAGGAAAATGGAAAACAGGAGCATATGAGAGTTAGGGAGATGGCAGTTTAAAATCAACTGCATCTTAAAACTAGCAAGGTACATTCCTTGCCAGTCAAGACCCATGGTTATAGATGTTTATGGCTGAGGAAACAGCTGCAAGGACACACTCCAGTAATATCAGAAAGTCAAGAAATCCCAATACTCACAACAATACATGCCTTCAAGATAATTATATCTGTGCTTTGATGTACTTATATATGAAAATGCTATGGATAACTTTCTTCAGATCAGCAAAGTACTAAATTTTGTCAGACAGCCCACAAACATGTAGACATAGCTTAGCTTTTACCTAGCTAAGACCCCTATGTGAGAAGAGTTTAGATAACATGTTCTTCCTCTTGCTTTCTGAGAACACCCTATTTTGTATCTGAGGAGCTTTTGATAAACTATCTCTTCTCATTGCACTCTGTAACTCACTCTGAATTCCTTCCTACGTGAGATCCAAGAACCCTTTATTGAAGTTTGGATTGGGACCCCTCTTTCCATCAACAAAGATACTGTTTTCTCTTTCCTATGGTTGTAGAATTGGTTTTCTTTTCTAGAGAAGAAATGTTTATGCATGAGTCATACCAAATACTTTACAATATTAGGTGCATGTGTATATATGTGAAGATACAAAGTGATAAAGAGTTAAGAGAACTAGGTTGCACAATAGTGCACTAAAATGTTGTTTTCAAGTTAATTAAAAATGAAATATTTAAATTGTCACATGGGAAAAGAAATCTGTGAGTATATTTTTATTTTAAAATATTTTTACCTATTTATCTTTCCAGCATCTGAATATT